>NC_056727.1:766883926-767153926 GCF_019279795.1 Protopterus annectens
CCGTTAGTTATGGAACCGAGTCAGCTCCGTGCTTCGCTGGCGCCCTCGGCACAGACCTCTTCAGCACCAGGCTCTGTGCCCTCTCCCTTGGTGCTGACCATGATATTCACTCCTATTTTGGTTCCAACCATGGCACCACTGACTTCAGTGCCATCCTTGGTTCCCACATCAGCTCTGATGACAGTACATGCCTCAGGACCATCCCCGACCACGGTGCCGACAGTTTCTTCAGCTCCATGGGCTCCAGTGACTGTACATGCCTCGGAACTATCCCCAGCCATGGTGACGACAGTTTCTTCAGCTCCATCGGCTCCAAAACTCGAATACCTGCCAAGGACAAGATATTCTCCAACTTACGACCCTTTTTTTGGGCAGAGGTTTGGCCCCTTTCTAGAAAGACCTGATTCCCCTTCAGCAGCCTCCTTTAGATCCACTAGGAGTTTTTCTGAACTAGACCTAGTGCGGGTTGTGGACCAGCTTCTGGCAGCTAAGGGACTGCCCATTCCAGCTAGACCTTCTGTCCCTCCTGGCTCAGAATCTTTTACCACATCTTCCCCTGTTTATCCTCCTCCAGCATCCACCCTGATCTTGGTACTGATGTCCGCTTCTGTACATACTGTCTCAGCTCCAACAGCAGTATTTCCCCTGTCAACACCGACTACCCTTGCTGCACCTTTCTCGGAGCGGTGCGTGGACCGTCTGTACCTTGGTACCTAGTCTGGCTCCTGTTTTCTCTCTGGCACCATCTATGTCCATGGTTGCGATGTCTTCCAGTTCTCTTGGAACCCCTCAACTGGAGGTGGACTTTTTGAGGTGGGGTGTGACCCTGGTTCCAAGGTTGCCCCTCCTGGTTCCGGGCTCCCATCTCTCCTTGAGTGGGCCTGCTGTACAGCTGATGGAAAGGGTCCTTCATTCTGAAGGCTCACAGTCAGCACCAATGACATCAATATCAGAAACCTCCCCTAGCATGCACCTCTCCCAACCCGCCATGTCAGGTCCCCGGGCACGGGAGTCACAAGAACCCCCTTTGAAGAGAACCCCTTCTCCGGAGTACTCCTTAGAAGATCCCACTAGAGAGCCACCCCGGAAGAAATGGTGCAAGAGGAAGCACCTTGATTCCCCAAGGAATCTATCACAGAAGACACTGATTGTGATGAGGGGGAAGGGTCCCCACGTTCTCCCCCAGACAATGTTTCATTCGGAGACAATCTTGAAATCCTCAAATAGTGTGGGGAATGGAAGTCCTTTAACCCTTCTTCTGAGAAATCTGTGTTCCTGCTGGCCTTCCGTGCCTGGCCATCTACTTCCTGGGTGACCCCACCAGCAGATGACCTTCTTAAACTAATTGTGCAGTGTGCCTGGAAGGCCCCAGACAATGTAGAACCTGTCCCCTGGGGGCCAGACAAAAGTTTATCTACACCTGAAGACCAGCCCCACTGGTCCAAGCAGTTGACAATTGTTTCTATGGTCGTGGTGGTGGCCACTAGGACGGAACTGAGGTCCTATCTGTAATGAATGAACAAAGATCTACAACACAGATGGAACGCTATAGTAAGACATAACTTCTTTTTTGACAAATTTAGAGGGACTCATGTATATATATATATATATATCTACATATATTTTATATATATATATATATATATATATATATATATATATATATATATATATATCATGCATGCGCACACACACACACACACACACACACACACACACACACACACACACACACACACACACACACACACACACACACACATGCATGCTAGGATACTTTACAGCTTAAGCTGCTAAGTTGCTGTATCAGTACAAGCTCAATTACACTTGATGGATATGTGCTTTACAGAAGATGGAGATAGCATTTTAGAATAACAGTTGGCTGCATCTCGACTGATTCTGTACTTCAACCCATGGTCTTTCCTGTCATGGATAATAACAAAAACAGTGAAAGTAGACCTTAGATTACTTAGTGATGTCAATCAGGACATAACCTGCAAACCCAGCTCCCAAAATTGTCCTTAATTTTCTAGAATTATCTTGGATTGCTAGCATACCATAATATACATTCATAGGAAAGTAATCAGGTAAGCAGTTGAGATGAAAGGATATCAGTCACAATAAAATGCTTTTAGTGCCATTGTACCCCAGTCCTGGATGTAGTCATTAACATTACATGTGGGGCAAAGTGGGACAGCAGAATGTTTCAGCTAAGGCAGACCTCTTGTATGTGTGCAAACATTTCTTTTGACACCAAAGTAAGTTAATTTCACAGTGATACAGTCATTAACAGAATATGCATTGTGGACATATGGGTGTGAAACACATCAAGTTTATATAAACACTTCCTCTTCCAATAGAAGGCTGGTATAATGGTTAAGGTGTTTACTTCACAGATACAAGGTACTGCATTTGAGTCTCATGTTTGTGAAACTGTCTAGTGTTAAAATGTCCCAGAAGGGCACTTAGCCTAGTACTTGTGGGAGTTTGTCATAATGGTTTAGGTATTTCTCTTACAGACACAAGGTGAAGGGTTTAATTCTTACATGGGGTCACTGGTTAGCCTAGTACTAACTTATAGAAGACATGACAAAAAACAGGTCATATCTAAATAAGACAAGATTATTTTTTAACATGTTTGTACGTGTGCAAAATATGGAAATTATGTGACCACTATTAGTACTACTTTGGCCATTGCTGTAGTGATGAGTTACTTTTGTTTCTGGATAATTGTGGAAACTCTGCACTGAATCCCTATCAGTACTCTTTTCTCACTTATTGATTCATGTGAAAGTTAAAGTTACAATCTGCTTTTGCTTCATGATAGGGATAACACCCACGGCCAGTGGTTCGGAAATCTGATGTTTATATTAAACAGTGATGTTGTGCTTTACCATATAAAACAGGCACAAATGTACTTCTGCAATACTCACTATAATACAAATAATTATATATACCAGCTCCATGACTGCACCACAGTGGGGCAAAGGGCAAATTCCCCAATCCCACTGTATCATGAACTCAGTAAAATGGTCTTCCTGCACTATTCCTTACTCAGTATTTCAGAACATTGACAATTTTGTCTCAAAGTTTAGCCAGTCGGTATTCTGAAACATTGACTTAACTGAATGAAACCTCTCTAACCATCTAGCTAGCTCCCTAGCTATATAGCTATAGTTATCTGTTTTAATTTCCATTTTGTGCTGCTGGAGAAGTTTATTTATAAACAAAATCGTCAAAACCCGTGTTTATGTAATGATGCATGAAGTCCCAAAATATGCATAATCATTCACAGAAAGAAAATGCTGTTTCAGTATGTGATTTAACAGACAGTTTGCACTGGTCCAGTCCATCTACTAATGGCATGTAAATTAATTTGACATTCCATTTAATGTATATATATTTGTCTCCATCCTGATCTTGTAAAGCCCTGCCGTACTTCTGCACTTGCTAATTCTTTTTGTTGGGTACCCCCTGCACATAACCCTTTGGCAGGTGATACCCGTAGTTCTTCTGGGAGTTGACCTGTTAGGTAGAGTATGAGAGGGATTCACAGACATGTATCTGTGAGCCTTTATATGATGGCAGCATGTTACAGTTTCTAGAAGTAGGAATGACTAGTGCAGTGATATTGTGACATCATTTCCACCCCCTGTAATCCATGAAGTTAACAAACAAGATCTCTGGTCTCCACTAATGGGTGCACAGGCACTGGATTTTCTCATGCACTCTCCCCAGGATAGGAGAGCTGGACCTCGTCCACTTCTTCCTATCCCCTCATCCAGCCATGCCAGCAGCCCAAGTCCAGTCTTGAACTTGGGCACCAGCAGCAGAGACAGATGCTCTGCCTCTTTGTCACTGAGTCAGCAACTTCTTATGTATTAACTTCTGCACTTTATAATTTCAAATTAACAGATAAAATGTTGTTTTCAGAAATTATTCACCCCCTCCTACCTACTGGTCTGTTTATCACGCTATAGCATTGTTGCAGCTGGTTTAAGAAAGAAAAAAAAAACTTGCCTAGCTCCCTCCTTCCACCTGACTGTTGATGACTGAGTCACATATTATGTGCATTTACATTTCAGGTGTATTAACAAACAGGGATGATTTTTCCTTCTGCATAATTTATTTCTATATAATTTTAGTTTTTGCTTAAAGTTTCATTTTACTTTGGGACAGCTGTAAGTCGGTCTTTCTGTTAGACTGTTTCAAGCAGACCATATTTTACTATTCAGTGTTGTGGGCTGCAGGCCCTTGAAGAAGACTTAAATGATCACAGTAGTTTACAAAATGTGTGATAAAGATTAGGAATTGCTGCGTGGTATTGTTTCACTTAGTTCAGTAGTTAGGTCTTATTCTGGCAAGCTTTTAAGAAATGTTATCTCTGATTGGTTGAAACTTGGAATAGTTGTGCACTAAGGGATTTAGGTGAAAGGGCTGTAATGAAAAAATAACAGTATATCATCCATATATATTTTACATTTACTGCATGGGATGAAAATTTGTGACATTAAGAAATTGATTGTATATACTATACTGTAGTCTATTCCTTAGCACAGCAAATTCTTGAGTGTGATTTAGAAACATTGGTACTATATTATATAGAATTGTCTTATGTTGGTTAGTAGTAATAAGTTAGAGGGTTTTACAAGCATGAGATTTGGCAGTTTACACTTTATTGATTTTAAAATGTTATGTCTCATGTTGCTAAGGAATATTAGTTGTACATTTCAAGTAAAAGATTATCCTTTTTTCATGGGAGACCCGAGGTAGTATTTATACTACTTAAACTATTAGGTGAAATTTGAGTAGCGTGTCGGGGAAGTTCCTCTAATCCTGTGACAGTAGTGGTTTAGGCAGTCGTTAAGTGTGAGCATCTGTTCATAGTGCAGTGGCAGGTGGAAGAGACCGAAGAGATGAATGCTGACTCCGTAGAGAAGTTTGTGCAGTTTGTAAGAGAAAAAGATGTTCGAAAGAAGAAAGATGGAAATTGGATTGAAGATTCAGAGGAGATATTTCAGTGGAAGCAATTTGAAGGGTCGAAGGGTGAAGAAGAAATTCTAATTACAACTCTCCAGTCAGGAGGGTTATGGGATGACATATTAGAAAGTCTGATGGAACAAAGTGAGCCGAAGACAGGGAAGGAATTATTGTGGGTGAAATGGTGGAGAAAATCAATAAGGAAGAAGCACAGCAAATAAAGCAGAAATCACTTGTAGAAGTAGTCAGAACACAAAAAGAAGTGAAAAGGGAGAGGAAGAAAACAGAATAATCAGAGAAGGAGACATGCAGTGAGAATTCAGAGTAAGGAAGGATTGGAAATGGGCAGGTATGAAATATGGGACAAGGCAGTTGTGCCTTTAGGCATAAAGGCACAGGAGGTAAGAGCTTTTCCTCTGATTAAAAGAGAGGGTTATTGCAACTTTTTTTTGACTGCTGAATTTTTTATTTTGAAACATTTTATGAAAAGAAAAATATATATATCAATGGAACAAATATATTATAAAGACTTTTTTCAAGAAACAAAAAAAAAGTTAACATACATTTTTGGATGGAAACTGAAAGAGGGACTGTAAAAATACTTGTTAAAAACTTTTGTAATGAAGTAAAAGACATCTATAAAGTTATTGATAATAGAGGACTTTGTACAGGGTCCTGAGACTATAATGTGATATTGAACATGGTAAAATGTTACATATTCTAAGCATGATTAATGTGGATGGTCATACAGCTATTGTTAAATATTGGGGACATGTTTTTTTCTATGGGAAGGAGGGACATTTTGTAAATAACTGTGATAAAAAGAGATGTTATTCATGTAGGGAAACTGGTCATGATGCTAACAATTGTATAAAAATATGTTATAAATGTAAGCAAACATGACATGTATGGCTAGATTGTGGGAAGAATAAAAGATTAGAGTGTGAGCTCTAACAACAAAACAAAGAAAATGTAAATGAGAAGGAGCTATTGCAACAGGGAGAACAACAAAAATATAAGTGCAGTTGATGTGCTGCAACTTGCAAGCCCAGATCCAACTAGGGTTCCTCCTCATCACCTTGGCTCCATTGCCAGAAGGCTCAGATACATCCTTTACACTTCCTCTCCTGGAGCCTTGGCTCCAGGGTGTGTGGATATGGTTATTTTGCCATCACTGAGGTCAGCTTGAAAATCTTGACTGCTTCAGACATTTACCCATTCCTTGGTTTCTTGATTCTAGTAGTGACAGAGCTGGGCATCCTATGGGGCCAAGAGTTTAGTGGCGTAATCCCAAAGTCATTTACAAAGGTGTTGACACTCCAATTTTTCGGAATCATTCCCTCCCCTTGGGGCATTGACACTTGACAGTTTGGCTCTGCTCTCAGCATTGAAGGTCGGGTCAGCGGTGGAGCCCGGTGTTTTGCTTGAATCCTTGTGTGTGAGGAGTATCAGCTCCACATGTCTGGCATTGGTGTTGGCTTTCAGTGCAATAGAAAAGATTTTCTCTAGATCAGAGATGGAGTGGTTGGCAGCAACTGCTCATCCTCGCTGGTCTTTGATGACTGGATCTGCAGTTGATGTTTAGCTGGTTCCTGGACAGCCCACATTTTTGGCATCCAGATGTCCCTACCTCCGGGGCCCCTGTCTCTTCTAGATGCCACTCCAGTCTCTTTAGTATGGGAGGTACATAGTAAAAGCCATTGCAAGAGGAAGTGCATAGATTCCCCTGAGGAATCTCTCAATGAGGGCATTGACCTCAATGAAGAAGAGTTCTCCCAAATCCCTCTGTCATGACACGTCTTTTGGTGAGCTGCCAAAGACCCTTCCTGTGAGGAGTCAGTGTTTTTGGAGGCCTTTGGTGCAGGCCTATCCACATCTAGGGTGGCCCCCCCTCAGAACATCATTATCAATCTGGTGTCCTGTAAGGCATGGAATGAAACAGATGTGAAGGAACCAATCTGCAGAAAGCTGGGCAGGATTTTAGCACCACCTAAAGCCCTTCCACAGTGGAGTAATAGTCCCGTGGTAGATGCAGTCATGGTGGCACAGCCATGAAGAATATTGTGGCAGAAAGTTCCTTGGTCTTTACCCCAACAGGGACTCTCTGGCTTTGGACCATGTGGGAAAGCATGCATATGCCTCAAGAACCTTTGGGTTGAGAGCATTTAATTATTTGGCACATTCAATGAGGCTTCAACAACACCTAGTGTCAGAAGTGTCAAATGTAGTGAAAACAAAGCAGAACCCAGAGGTGTAAATGACTCCTGATGTAGTTCTATAAAATGCAGTCAGTTACAAAGGTGTTTGTGTGACTGCCCTGAAATGCAGGCAAAGAAACATCTCGTGCACTGGACACTGGCACACCTGGATGCACCTGTGCAATTTTACAGACTGCTTTAAAGCATTCCTTGTCAATGCCCTGCTTGCCAGTTCTTCCCTGTTTGGCTCGAAGGTCAAGGACACATTGACTAGGAGTGAACAGGATGGAAAGACTGTGTCTGCTGTCGGAGTACACTTTTCAAGGAATCAGAAGGGGGAAAGGAACTCTTCTTTCATATACTGCAGTAACCTTTCCAAGATGCTCCTGGTGAAGATGTCCCTCATGGTGGTTGGATAACCACAATGGACACAGTCCACATGGCAGAGGTAGTCTGCAGAATCAAGTCTTTCGTGGACCTTTTTTCAGGAAGCCTTTTCAGTGTACCTGAAGAATTCCTTGCCTGCTGCTGCTGTCTGGGGTGCCATCATCTTTGACATGTAAGTGTTGAGAGACTTATCCAGGGGTTATACAATTCAATTTTTATTTGAACCAAGAGAGTCACAAAATAAAAAAAAACATCCAGGACATTCCACCTTGCCAGTGAAGAGATGTAGCAGATGAGATTCCTGAAACTGCTGGTTAGTCAATTCATCCAGGAAGTCCTACAAGACTAGAGAGGATCTGTGTTTTTTTCTAGATTATTTTTGATGTCAAAGAAGAACAATGACATCAGACCAATTTTGGATCTAAGCAAATTGAACCATGTTGTCAATCAGACAAAGTTCTGGATGATCAAAGTGCAGTCCATTCCACCTCTGTTGAGGAAGGATGGTTGGATAACAGATCTCAAGGATGCCTACCACCATATAAAGATAGCAAGGCAGTCCAGAAGACTTCTGCACTTTTGGCTGGAAGACAGTTATTATCAGTTCCAAGCCCTTTGATCTCACTACAACCACCAGGCATTCATCAAGTGCATAGGAATTGGTGACAGCCATGCTCAGGCTGCATGGGGTATTTGGTCTTCCCATGCCTGGATGTTTGACTCCTCCCACCTTCCTCAAGAGCATGTTTCATCAAAGCTCAGTATTCCTTATTCCAGTTATGTCTTTCCTTAGGAAACATGGTGAACTGCAAAAAGTTCAGCTTGGAGCCAGTACAAGTGGTAGAGTTTAAAGGCTGCCATTTGGATACTGTCTCAACAACAGCAAAACTTACAGTCATCAGACTAACTTCTCTTTGAGCAGAAGTGTTTCATCTGCTTCTATCTCACAAGCCCCCCTACCTCCATGATTCTGAGGGTCCTAGGACACATGGCAGCATTGATTTGCCTGGTACCTTTAGCAAGGTACCATATGAGGATTTTGCAATGGACGTTGGCAGCTCAGTATCCCTACCTGGCTCATCCTATGGATTTTTTGACTGTAATAACAGACCTAGGTCAAATGGTAGTTGAACTCTGCTCTCATCACCACTGGGTGATCTTTTGTTTTTCCCCAGCCTCAGGCCACAGTCACTACTTCACTATTGATGCTTCTCTTCCGGGTTGGGGGAGGCATTTCAAAGGAAAGATGGTCCAATGGATGTGGTAACCCTCTGAGGCCAATCTTTTCATCAGTGTCTTGGAAATGAGCATGGTCCTCCTAGCATTACAGGCCTGTCAGGACCTTCTTCCCAAGGGAGTGATTGCTATCCAGACAGATAACATATCTGTGGCATGGTACTTGAATAAACAAAGTGGGGGGGCATGATCTTACTGTCTGCGTTGGGATGCCATGAGGGTGTGGCAGTGAGGAATATCCTCTCAGTGGTTTCTGGCTGCTATGCATATCCTAGGGATGGCCAACATTCTTGTGGACAATTTAAGCAGGAACATCCTCCTTCCTCCTGAGTGGACCCTAAACCCAGATGTAGCAGCTCAGATTTTCCATCACTGTTGCACCCCTACTGTGTTCTGTTTACTATTCTGCCCAACATAAAGTGCAGCAGCTTTTATGCTCTCGTCCTTCCCAGGGGACAGTCACCCAGGAATGCTCTTCTGAATGCTTGACCTCAGGGGCTACTGTATGCTTACCCGTCTACTCTCTTAATAAAAGTTCATCAGCAGGCAGTCCGTTGCTGAGTAGCTGTGATTCTCATTACTCCATTCTGGTCCTGACAGATTTGTTTCTCATTTCTATTGCCTCACCCTCATCACTTACTCTGGGTGCTGGGCCCCATTCTGGGGCTGATAACCCATCCAGTGGGGATTCCCCTGCCTAAGCATCACATGCTCAGGATAACTGCATGGTTTCTCCAATTCCGATGATGGCAAGGGATCCCAAGCTCTCTGAAAGAGTTATTCGTATCTTCTTGTCTTCCTGAAAACCTTCTACTTGAAAGATTTATGCTAATAAATAGAAATGTTTTGCTGCTTGGCCTCATCTAGAAGTCTTGATTCTTTTCCAGCCCTGTTAGATGCCATTTTTGATTTTCTTTCAGATCTTTTTCAGTCTGATCTGAGTCATTCCACGATTAAGGTTCAGCCTGCTGCTATATCTAATTTTCATATTGGCAGAGATAATACTCCTGTAGCTGCCCTGAAGATCTCCAAGGCTTTCTTGAATGGTACCTTCTTCTTATGACCTACAACTCGTGATCCCATTCCTACTTGGCATCTGATTTTGGTATCCCATTCCTACTTGGCATCTGATTTTGGTGTTGCAAGTGCTAGTTATCATCCCCTTTGAGCCTTAGGCTACCATTTCCTTAAAGTTCCTATCTTGGAAAATTATTTTTCTGGTGTAAGTTACTTTTGTCAGACGAGTAGCTGAGCTGCACGCATTATCCTCAGTTTCTTGATATTTGATTTTTCTTATGGACATGGTTACTCTCAAGACTAATCCTTCCTTTTTGCCCAAGATTGCTTTGGAATCTACTTTGAACCAGCTTATTCACTTGCCTCTTTTCTTTCCAAATTTTAGTAATAAAGGGGAAATATTTGCTTCACTGCCTGGACATTCATAAGCAACTGAGGTTTCAGTTGGACAGAACAAAAAGCTTTAGAAAAGTAGACCAACACTTTGATTCCTTCACCAGAGCCAGGCTGGGCAATCCCATATCTTAAACAACTTTATCCAAATGGATTTCATTTTGCATTTATTTATTTGTCATTGTTGACTGGGAAATGTCAGACTGGGTAAAACTAATTTTCAGGGGAGGCTCAGGGAAAAAAAGCTCCACACCTAAGTTACACATAACAAACATTTATAATTGCAGGTTAAAACATCTTTACATGAGTGTATTTACTTGATTTTTAAATATTTCTTATATGAACATTGTATTTTAATACAAAAAACACAAGAAGTTAACATATATTGGCTAATTATTAAATACAAAGTGGAATACAGTAATAGTTAATGTATTTATAGCATGATGACTGCAGGGAAAAGATCAAACTTGGGTGTTTTTGAGGTTAGTAATAATTTACAGACAGACAAGTAGTAATGTAGCTTAAAAACTGATGACAAGAGATATGAAAGGATAATTTATGGAAATGAGCAGGAGGATAAATGGACAGAGGAGGAACTGTAGTTAGTGTTGGGGTGCGAGAGAAGGAGGAAGAGTAAGAGTTTAGGAAATTAGTGCCGAATGAGGAGGAGCAATAAGGTACAAAAGGATTGGGATGCAAAGTGACTGTAAGAGTTGGAGAAAAATAAACTGAATAAAGATACTGAGGTAAGCAGGAAGAACAGAGCCATATTTGGCATAGGTGCTCTTTGAGCAAAGTTTTGAAACTATTTAAGTTTTCTGTCTGTTTTAACTGTGGGAATTTCATTCCAGAGGTTTGACACATAATGGGAGTAGAGAGAGTCTCCAGCAGTGTTGAATGTCTTTCTGATACATAGATAACAGTTTATTGCTAAAACCAAGGTTAGTGGGTGAATAGTACACTAGTGTATTTTGTAATGCTTGGCATTTGTCTGGAGAGTACAATAGGTTGTGGGCAATGTTTTATTGTGAGTATGTCAGTTGGTTTGGGAGTTACGCCAGTTTAATTGTTTTAATGCAAGGCAGTAGTGTGTTTTATAAGGTTTTTTGTTTGCAAATTTAGCTGTTTTGTAGTAGTAGCAGGAGGCTAGTTTAGTTTTAAACATAGTGCTGATATTTGTAAGAATAGGGGACACATATAATAGAGAAGGAAGGAAGGAGGTATGTTGCTGCTAAGGTAATCCTTGCTTGATCTGTCAGGTAGTGTTTGGCCCTATAGAGGGAGCCAAGTTTTGGTGAGTTTTCTTGATAGAATGAATTATGTCATGATCCGATTTGAGGTTGTCATCTATTATGACTATGGATAGTTTAGTTTAGCTTATGGTTTCTATTTTTGTGTTATTACTTGAGGTAATATGAAATGTGTGTTTCTGGTTAAGGTGTTATTTTGGGGTAAATCACATAAGCTTGTTTTTTTTTTTTTTGGCATTAAGCAGTGTGTTAGAATTTTTTAGCCATATTTCAATGTCACTGAAAGATTTTTGAAAATTTCCTGCAATTTTGTTATGGATGGGGTAGATCAGATAAGGGCTGGATCATCAGTTTTTTTGTATGAGAATGGTAAGTGTTGTTGCAGGATGAAGTTCATTTATCAAAATATTAAATAGAAGGAGGATGAGTATTGACCCTTGGGGAGCACTAGCAGAGATTGGTTGAAATGCTGAAAGTTTTGTTGCTGTTTAGTTGCCTGCTGTCAATTGCATAATTAACTGTGAAACCAGTAGAGGGAGTGGTAAGCGAGACATAGAGTTGTAAATTCATAAAGGCGATTTTGGTGGGACACTGTGACAAAAGCTTTGGAAAGGTCAAGGAAAAGTGAAGAAACAAGGTGGTCCTCTTTTCTGTACTGGTTTACTATGTTGGTGAAGTTGAGAAGGGCAGTAGTTGTACTGTGGTTAGGCCTCAAGCCATGTTGTACATTGGAGACATGCGTTTGGTTATTTGTTTCATAAGCTGAAAGTGAATACATTTCTTGAGGATTTTTGAGAGGGATAATAGGATGGCAATGTCTATAGTTTGTTGAAGCACCTCATTTGTGAAGGAGTAGAATAATGGATTTTTTCCAGATGGATGTGATATAGTTTTCAGTTATTGACCAGTTGATCAGAATGCAGACAGGGAAGGCTAGTGCTTCTGCATCTAATTTGAGGAACTCAGTGGGAAGGTTATTAGCAGCTGAGGTTGTTGCTTTTAATTTGGTAGTAATTATTTTATGGTTTATGTTCAGAGAGGCTAAAAACTAAAAGACAATGCATTGCTTTCAAGAATAGATGGATGCTGGAGGGGTGAAGTGAGGTGGTCATTGAGTAGTGATAGGACTGGATAAAATGAGTGTCAAACTGAGTGGCAATGGACTCTTTGTTGTTTGAAGCAGAAGAATAGGGTGTACTTGTGGTATGACTGGGGTGTAATAGTTTATTTAAAGCTTGGGGTTGTTCTGGCACTTTCGTTGGAGATTACTGTAGTATGATTTCTTGTCAGATTTAACAAGGATCTTGGTACAATTTCTGAGATACAGTAGAGAATCAATTATCCGAATGTCGATTATCTGAAACGTCAGTTATCCAAACCAGTCTTCCAGACTTTTCAGGTAGGAAAAATCATAAAGTTTGAATATGTAGACATTATACGTATTTGTCTGAGCATGTTTTTTTGAGCTTGTGTCCAACTTGTGTGTGAAAAATATTCTTTATTGTCCACTGAACTGAATGGTTCAAATGTGTATTACTGCATGCAGAAAAAACAAGATTTTAGAAGTCTTTTATCTGGTTCAATTATGTTTGATTATCTGAGCAGTTTGATTATCTGAACTACCCCAGTTCCCAATTAGTTTGGATATTCAGCTCTGTACTGTATCTATACCTTTAGTAGGTGTGTTGTGTTTTATTCTTGTACCATTCTTTCCATGCTGTATCTCTTTGTACCATGAGCTGTATGGTGTGTCAGCAACAGTGCTATATTAGTTTTTACCCTTCTTGTCCTAACTGGTACTAAATTATTTAGTATTTTTAGGAAGGTATAACTGAAGTGAGTAACTGCTTCATCTAGGGGCACCACTCAATACAATCCAGTTGTAATGGGACAGGGCTGTAATAAGTATGTCTTTGTCAAATTTAGTTAAATTGCTTACTTGTTTATAGATTATTTTGTTTGGTTGAACCATGTTGTTGCCTTATTACATAGGTTGGGAGGTGGTCATTTATAGTACCTGGTAAGCAACCAGAGGAATTTATATTATGGTGCTTGTTTGTCAGTATCCAGTCCAGTGAGACTGCCTGTTAGTGCTTTTGTTGATTCTGTTGGTGGAGCTTATTAGTTGGATGAAGCCAAATAGGTGAATAAAGTCCTTAGGATTGCTGCTGTTTATGGATTGCCAGTTTATATTTAGGTCACCTAAGATGGCGGTTCCCAGAGGGATGTTTTTAAATACCCAGTGAAGGATATTTTTGACTGTGATAATGTTGTTGCTTGCTGGGATGTACACTGCTGAGATACATATAGATTTATTTTGGTTGATTTTTATGGTATGCAATCAGAAGTTCAGAATTATTATATTGTGGTATATTTAGATGGACTGGAGTTATTTCTAAGTAGTTCTTTTGCATATGCTTTGAGAGGAAAAACTTTATCTGCGAAACCTAAATGCCATTCTACTACAGCAGTTGCAGCTTTTACTGCTTTTTTATTAAGGCCTTTATTGGTGACATTTGTGCTGCAGCTACCTGGTTTGGCACTCATACGTTTGTGTCCCTTTAAAAACTGGATGGTCAGTCAAGATCCAGAGTCTCTGCAAAATGTTCTCCCCTCTGGGTCTCCCTGGGATAAAACATGGCTGGAAACACTGTCCCACAAGTTAAAGCTGGACAGAAAAGCAACTTTGGATATGGAATTTATATACTCACCATAATGATGTATCTGTGTTTTCTGTTTCTGTCTGGTTCAACCACCCCTCCCTCCTGTCCCTTCCTAGTCAATTGTTTACTGACTGGGCGGTCAACCTTTGGGGTGCCCCCTTCTGGATCCTTGACTAGGTTATCATGTTCTATGTAGTAGAATTGTTATGATTAGACGTCTGGTTAGGAGCAGTTTTCAGGGCCAAACTTGATCTGAGGTGGATGGGATAGAGCACTGTATTCTGGACTGAGGAGTCAGAGTTCATGGATCAAAGTCACTGAAAATAGGCAGACATCACATCTGGGTCAGATACAGTAATTCACATGTTGAACTGGATCGAAACAGGCTACACAGGTCTATCGTTATGATGACTATATAACTTTAATTTTCCTCTCACCTTTCAAAAACATGCTGGTTGGTAGACTTAAAGAATTCATATCTATTCCATTTACCCTTGCCCTTGTGGCTAAAAGAGTCCCCGATGACAGGTTATTTACCTGGTTAACAAATAAAAAAATGCAATTAAGTTAAATTAAAACATCAAGGGCCATATTCTAAAACAGTTTAGACTTGGTGTAGCACACTACTCCCAAGCATTCACTGAGCAACTGATTGTGAAAAGAAGAGCACTGCGATCCATAAAGTTAAATTAGGAATCGAGAGTCTCTAAGTACAATTAAACAAAAACTAAGAGAAAAAAGCATCAGGCATGTCACACTCCAAGAATTTTAAATTTTACATTGACCTTGAATTCTCAAAATGCTAAAGTAAGGGCACGGCCTATTGAAGTAAATAGACTTTCTTAATGTAACTAGTTCTCCATCTGTATGCAGGGGCTGCTACTGTAGACATTACATGGCACAAAAAGCCACCTATCTACACTACCACTACTGACATACAGGTGGAGATGTACTTAGGAGTGCGTAGTCTTAGTTCAGTGCTGGGGTAGACCATGATCCTGCACAATATTGTCATTTCATGAGTCGCCCCCTTTGAGTACAAGGGATGCTTTAGTACTATATTTTAAAGAAATTTAAACATGCTTTTCCATAGCAGCCCTGTAGCATCCCAGCACTTTACCATCATATGTAATACTGCATGTGTGACAGATTTTACATTGTCATGCATGCATCATTATGGCATACATATAGGCAGTGCTGCAGGGACATCTATCTTTGTGGAATCACTTGTTACACAGTGGGCTCAACAGTTGTCAGATTATGTTAACAATACATAACGAGGTTCAGTTATGTTGAATGTATCAGAATCTCATTATTTAGTATTGTCATAGTAGGTGTTCATCACACCTGTGAAATTACCATGATATCAGGAACTGGCAAGACTGCTCTACAACGTATGATGTCATACTTCAGAACACAATTGAGATTTACATTCAGGGTAGTTTTGCTGGATAGTAGAAGCCCTCCACAAGATGACACCAATCCCGTTAGAATCTGATTGCAAGCACAAAGCTCAGGTTTATTTTAGAAAGTAGTATGTTTATTCTATCTTTTAATGAACTACCTTTTGTTAATCTAAATTTAATCTGTAGTCTTTATTTGGATAGTATCATTTGCTCTAAGGGTAGGGAACAATTTTTAGGTTGAAGGGGTAGTTTAAATTTGAAGCTTGTTAAATTACAGTCGTTAAAAAGAATAGCTCGACATGTTTATATTACATTCTTTGCTTAGCCGAGTATTTTACATTGTTGAACCTATTCATTCCCATAATGTATATGAAATTAGTTGAGAAGCTGCTGAATGCTACTTGAAACATTAAAAAATCACAGGGAATCTCCATTTTCATTATGTTAAAAAAATCCTTAACATAATGCATTATGAAAATGTGATTTTATGGTACAACTGTTAGTTTTAACAAAAGCAAAATCCCATCCCTCTAGGCAGCATGGGGGGAATTCATAAAGAAACCACAATATGTACACATCTCTGTAACCTTTATGCATTCAGTAACAGACCTAACACAATGCTGCATGATGCTCTAGCCTAAAGAAGTGCAGCACTCTGCAGGGTTGGTTCCATGGCCTTGATGAATAGTAATGAGGTAATCCAGGAGAGAGGCATATGCTAAATAGCCATGCACTTACTCCACTGGAATGGCATCCAGGAAGGCATCTACATGCCTGTGTAGATCAGCCTAGTCATTCCCACCACACTGTGGTAGTGAAAATGCCAAAATGGCATTCTCATAAATAGAGGGTTTGGAGGGTGGGAGGAAACTCTAGATACCAGAGAGGAATCTAAACTTGAGTGCCATAATTGCACATACATCAGTATGGGGATCAAGTGTATGGGGAAACACTAAACACCAGGGATGACTCTAAACTCAAGTGCCATAATAACACCCATATCAGTACAGAGATTGGGGGTAGGGGAGAGCACAAGACACCAGAGATGACTGTAAGCTTCTGGTCATAACAGCACCTACATCAGTATAGGCATCGGGTGGATGGAGTCACTACACACCAGAATTACTTGAAACTCCAGTGCCATAATGCAGACCTCTCAACTGTCCAGATGTTTTGGCAGACTGTCCAGATTACTGCCTCATATTTTTGGTGCGATTTTCATAAAATTGTGGGTTTTTTTTGGTAAATCATTTGCAAGTCATTGAGGAATGAAGTCAGAAAATAATCACAGCCATTTGATTTTCAGACTTCATAGCCTTCACAAAATACATATTAAAATAAACCTGTTATTCTATCAACTTTCCAAGTTTGTAAGAGCAGAATTTACAAATTGTTCCTATTTTTGACCTTTGCCCCCCCCACACAATTATTTATGGCTTTGTATAGATTTCTAGCTCTAAGAGGTTGAGAGGTATGCCATAATGGCACCAACATCAATATAGAGATCAAAGGGATAGGGGAAACAGTAGCCACTAGGAGTACTACAGTTGTGCCATAATGGCACAAACTATTACAAAGATCAGAGGTAGGGGGAAACACTTGCTAGGTGGAGATGGGACAAGTCAGGGACAGGTAAGGGGACTGCGGTGTGTATCTATATATGTGTGTGTGTGTGTGTGTGTGTGTGTGTGTGTGTGTGTGTGTGTGTGTGTGTGTGTGTGTGTGTGTGTTTGTATGTGTGTGTATGTATATATATATATATATATATATATATATATATATATATATATATATATATATATATATGGGCCTACTGTTCTTGACTGAAAAAACACTTCTTTGAAAAAGAACAGTAGACCCACACTTACACGAAATTGCACTTCACCAAAAGTGCACTTTTGCGAAGATCGGTTCAACAAACCGATCAGGAAAACATAAACACCCCCCATGTAGGGGGCTGTGCCCCCACACCCCCCTTCCTAAATATACTAACTCTGAGATTGCATTACAGTGGGGAAACACATAAATTTCCTTTCCCCACTGTAGTGTGCTTCTGTGCCTGTGTTCCTTAACGGTTCATTGAACAGTTCTTCGCGAAAGTGCACTTTCATTGAAGTGTACGTTCGCATAAGTGTGGGTGTACAGTTCTTTTTCGAAGAAGTGTTTTTTTGATCAAGAACAGTAGACCCCTATATATATATATATATATATATATATATATATATATATATATATATATATAAAAATGGATACTCGTGTATGTGTGCTTGTGTTCGAATTATATTTATTTATATATGTTTAAATTTTGGTGTAGTTAGCTGGTAAGATGCCTGCAATGCAGACATCTGTGTGCTCAACAGCATTTGGTCAGCTGAAACATATGGTTGCCAGGTGTGCAAGATTGACAATCCCCAGTTTGAGGAATATTCCCTTTCCCTAAGGACTGTGTGATCCCGGAGTTAGTATATATAATAATTAGGAGGCTCCCCCAACAGACACACACACACACACACACACACACACACACACACACACACACACACAACTTGCTGCCCTGCAAAAACACTTGCATTTGGTTTATCCCACTCCAGGGTAATCCCCAAAGAATGTGCAGAATGTGTCAATACTATGTGCTTCAACGTAATTATATTGATATTCTGTAATGAACATTGCAGTTGTTTTGACCAGCTGCCCTACGTCTCTCTTACATATATATATATATATATATATATATATATATATATATATATATATATATATATATATGTATACATCTACATACACACACAGTGGATATAAAAAGTTTACACACCCCTGTTAAAATGCCAGGTTTTTGTGATATAAAAAATGAGACCACAATAAATCATTTCAAAACACCTATAACCTGTACATTTCAATTGAAAAACAAACAAATCTGTTAAGGGAAAAATATAAAAAATAAAAAACGTACAATACTATGGTTGCACAAGTGTGCACACCCTTAAACTAATACTTTGTTGTGTGTGCACACCCTTAAACTAATAGTTTGTTGAAGCACCTTTTGATTAAAATACAGCATTCAGTCTTCTTAGGTACATACCTGCCATCAATTAAAGAGACTGATTAACCCCAAATAAAGTTCAGCTCTCCTAGTATGATTTTCCTGACATTTACTCAATTGCCTGCTACAGCAAAAGCCATGGTTCAAAGAGAGCTTACAAAGCATCAAAGGGATCTCATTTTTGTAAGGTATCAGTCAGGAGAAAGGTACAAAAAAATTTCCACAGCATTAGATATACCATGGAACACAGTGAAGACAGTCATCAAAAAGTGGAGAAAATACGGGGCAACAGTGACGTTGCAAAGAACTGGATGTCCCTCCAAAATTGATGAAAAGACAAGATGAAAACTGATCAGGAAGGCTGCCAAGAGGCCTACAGCAACACTGAAGGAGCTGCAGAAATTTCTGGCGAGTACTGGTTGTGTACTACATGTGACAACAATCTCCCGTATTCTCCATAGTTCTGGGCAATGGGGTAGGGTTGCAAGACAGAAGCCTTTTCTTATACAGAAAGACATCCAGGCCCAGCTAAAATTTGCAAAACAACACATCAAGTATCCCAAAAGCATGTGGGAAAATGTGTTATGATCTGATGAGACCCAGGTTGAACTTTTTGGCCACAATTCCAAAAGCTACATTTGGCACAAAAACAACACTTCACATCACCAAAAGAACACCATCCCCACAGTGAAGCATGGTGGTGGCAGTATCATGCTTTGGGGTTGGTTTTCTTCAGCTGGGACAGGGGCTTTAGACAAGGTGGAGAGAATTATAAACAGTTCCAAATACCAGTCACTTTTGGCCCAAAACCTTCAGCCATCTGCTACAAAGATGAAGATGAAGAGGAATTTCACCTTTCAACATGACAATGACCCCAAGCATACATCCAAATCAGCAAAAGAATGGCTTCACCAGAAGAAAATTAAAGTTTTGCAATGGCCCAGCCAGAGCCCAGATGTAAATCCATTAAAAAATCTGTGGGGTGACCTGAAGAGGGCTGTACAGAAGAGATGTCCTCGCAATCTGACAGATTTGGAGCACTTTTACAAGGAGGAGTGGGCAGATATTGCCAAGTGAAGATGTGCCATGCTGATAGACTCCTACTCAAGAAGACCGAATGCTAAAATTAAATCAAAAGGTGCTTCAACAAAGTATAAGTTTAAGGTTGTGCACACTTATGCAACCAGCGTATTGTGCATTTGTTATTTTTTATATTTTTTCCCGTAACAGATTTTTTTTTTTCAATTGAACTGTACAGGTTATAGGTCACATTAAAGGTGGGAAAAGTTTTGAAATGATTTATTGCGGCCTCATTTTTGCATATCACAAAAACCTGGCATTTTAACAGGGGAGTGTAAACTTTTTATATCCACTTTATGTGTATATATATATATATATATATATATATATATATATTTTTTATATATATATATATATATATATATATATATATATATATATATATATATTTATATTTATATATATATATATATATATATATATATATATATATATATATATATATATATATATATATATATATATATATATATATATATATATATATATATTTATATATATATATATATATATATATGTGTGTGTGTGTCTGTGTTTATATGTTTATGTAAACATACACATATCTACAGTACATATATAGTAAAGGTTCAATGTTATTTTTAGATTAACTGTGCTGTGAGATTTTGTGAGCACTTGAGTTCAGTTATTAGTAATAAATATATATATATGTGTGTCTGTGTGAGTATATTACTACTGACTGTGCTCAAAAAGTGTCATATCACAATTAAGCTAAAAATAATATTTAACACAATTGCACACAATAAAACTGAACAGGAAATTTCCTTTCCTAAATCAGTGTAAATGGAAAACGAATAAATAATGATGTTTACTATCCTAATGTGCAGGATTAGGATTAAGGGTAGAGGTATGTCTTCGACCCTTGCAGAGCATAATCATGCATTCTATCCTCAAGCCTACACTCACCCCTAAAATCACACCCGTTCCCTAACAGTACCCCAAATAAGACAAAAAGAAGCACACGCGCGCACACACACACACACACACACACACACACACATACACACATCTATCCCTTTCCCTAGCCCTTAGTCAAACCCTAATTCTAACCCGCAAATGGTCGCACACATAATCATCACAAACACAAGTATACACCCCCTTCCTTAGCCCTTTCTCTAACCATAACTCACACACAAAATTTTATTTTATTTTTATTTTTATTTTACATTTGTTGACCGGGCTAGTCTAGCTGGATATATGTCCATTTTCAGTAGAGGCCCGGGGAGAAAAGCTCCACACACAAAAAAGCACAATATACCAAAGTAGTCATATATGTAAACAAAAAATGAATAAGAATAGAAAGTGTCCAAAAAGGACTGGTTACATAAAAATTCAAGAAGACAAAGAAAAATACATAGTCAGTTGAAGCATGTCATAATTATAGAATCAAGGCTATTTTAAATAGTATCAAAAAGAGAATAAATAAAGATACAGTACAAGAGACGAGGAAAGAAGGAGTAGAGGAGAAGTCTAGGAAGTAGAGAAGAAGCAGTAGACAGTAAAGAAAGAAAGGAGATAAAGAAGTGACAAGGAGAGGAGAAGAGAGCTGGGAGAAGAAGGTAGTGCAAAGGACGCCAAGCATTGGGCAAAAGGTGGCCTAGGAAGTAGCTTAATTGGTGAGTAGAAAGTAAGAGGGGTGGAGGAAGTAGAGGTAAAGTAAAAGGGGTGGAGAAGAATGTCAGTCTGGTGTACTACAGGAACAGAGCCAGTGATTTTGGAAGTAAAGCTTGAGTTTTTGTTTGAAAAGAGGAAGTGATGTGATCAGAGTTATATCACTGGATAGAAGATTCCATCTTCTACTAATAGTATTAGAGAATAAAGAGTCGCCAGCGTAGTTGTTAGACTTTATTGATCTGGTCAAAAGTTTACAAGAGGAATGAAGGGAGTTGAGATTATTGTAAGGGATTAAAAGTTGTGAGAGTATAGGGGTATTGTCAGGTTGGTACAGTATTTTGTGTGCAATAGTGAGTTGTGAGATTAAAAGATAATTTTGGAGTTCTAGCCAGCCTAAATATTTCAAATTAAGACAGTGATGGGTTCGATAGGGGTTCCCAGTGGCAAAGCGGGCAATGCTGTTATAGCAAGTAGCTAGTTTGTTAAGGTTAGCTTTCTTAAGGTTGGTGAAAATAGGTGAGGCGTAAAAGAGAGTAGATATGAGATGGGAGAGGGCAATTTTAGCTCTAGAAGATGGGGTTAGAAATTGTTTGATACGGTATAAAGATCCTATTTTCTGTTGACTAATTTAATGGTATTGTTGATGTGTTGATCAAAAGTGAGTTTATTATCAATGGTTATTCCTAACAGTTTAGTTGTTGTGTCAGGAGAGATGACAGTGGCATTGTTTGAAGAGATAGTGAAGTTTAAAGGGGGGGTCCGAGAGGTAGGGGTGAAGAGAAGAAGTTTAGTTTTTTTGGCATTAAGAAGGAGGTACCGTCTAGTAAACCATGTTTCTACTGTATTGAAGATATTTTGAGTCAGTGAGTGTAGTTCTATAGAAGAAGAAGCAGAACAAATAATGGTGGAGTCGTCTGCGTATTGAATACAGGTAGCTTGAGGGATAACTAAGTGAAGATCATTAATGAAGAGGGAGAAGAGAAGCGGACCAAGAATAGAGCCCTGAGGGACTCCAATAGAAATTGGCAATAAAGTAGAAATGTGGTTATCCCATAGAACAGCTTGTTGCCTGTTGCTCAGATATGAACTAAACCATTTAATAGCTAGGCTATCAAATGAGAGGGATTTTAGGATGTTAATTAAAGAAGGGTGATTGACCATGTCAAAAGCTTTAGAAAGATCGATAAATAGAGCAGAAGTGAGAAGGTTATTGTTGCGATTCCTGTTGATAGTATCCACAAAGGAGAGGAGGGCAGTGGTAGTACTATGGTGTGGTCTAAAGCCATGCTGGCAATTAGCTATAATGTTATGTATAGAGAGATATTGTACAAGTTGCCGGTGAATACATTTCTCCATAATTTTCGCAAGGGGTAAGAGGAGAGCAATTGGTCTGAAGTTTGAGTATTCAAGAGAGTTACCACCTTTGTGAAGTGGGATAATATGGGAGACTTTCCAGAGGTCAGGGATGATTCCTTCTTGGATTGTCCTATTTATTAGTATGGATATAGGGTAAGCAATTACTTTAGCCGCCTTCTGGAGAAAAAGAGAAGGGATTTTATCAGCAGAGGGGTACAAGGTTTTAATTTGTGGATAAGTTTGTAAATAAAAGAGGTAGAGATAGGTTGTAAAGAGAAGTTGTAGGTAGTGTTTGCTAGGTTACTAGGGGGATAGAAATTGTTGGAGTTCAGTTGTTTAGCAAGAGATTGAATAGTTTCTGAAAAGAAAGAGTTAAAAGCGTTAGCTGTTAGGTAAGGGGTGTCTGGGTCAGCAATGAGTGGGAAAGGAGTTTTGGTTGTTCCAGGGGAAAGGAGTTTATTTACAGATGACCAAAATTGTTTAGAATTATTTGAATGAGTTTCTTGAAGTTCACAGTAAAATTTTCTTCGACCTTGTCAATGCCAAAACTTTTGTTACAAATGAATATTTTAGCATTAGAACCCTCCCATTTGCCTCACATTTAATAATATAAAATTTGACTACTTCAGCATTCAATAAATTATACCATTTGCCCATACGTACCAGTAAAATAGTCAGAAATAAAATGAACTCTGGTCTGAGGTCACCCACAATGTTCAAAGACAGGTGCTGCAAAGTATAATAGCACACTTTGATTTTGATGTTCCTAATTTGTTGAATTCAGGCTGCCCACAGTCAAAATAACAGTCAACCAACAGGTACAGGCAGAATAAAACCATATGTAGGATGATGGCTTTATTATTCCCTAAACTTCCATTTCCACAAAGACAAAGGGACAGCCAAAATAAACTCCCTGCTCTTCTGGGCCAAAAATGTTCCCTTTTTTATCCACCCACCAGAGCAACCACTGGAAAAGTTTCCTTTCTCATCTTTACCAGAAATTCATCCCTGGTTTTGCACCTATGTCTCTAATGGACACAGGTAACCTGTAAATGGTTCATCTTCCAGGTCCATGCTTACACTTATCAAGGGTATCAGAACTTGTCAGAGATTTGGGATGCATGGTTAGGCTTAAAAAGGCCCTTGTGGTCATAACTTTTAACCTATGAACTTGTATATGGGATTCCAGTTTTTACTTCTGCCTCTAAGTTAAAAACATTGTCACGTTCCAGACTATCTCTAACAAGCAGGTGAGGATTCATTACAAACTCATATGTAGGATTATGGCTTCATTAGTCACTAAACTGCCATTTCCACAAAGACAAAAAGAGCCAAAATAAACTCCCTGCTCTTCTGGGCCAAAAAAAAAAATCCCCTTTTCTATCCCACCCACTAGAGCAACCACTGGAAAAGTTTCCTTTCTCAACTTGAAATGGGCTTCCAATTTTTACTTCTGCTGCCTTCAAGAAAAAAAACATTGTCACACTCCAGACTATCTCTAACAAGCATCTGCGGATTCATTACAAACTCACCTGTCTGTGAGCTTCAGATTATCACCCTAGAAAAAGCAACATGGCTACTCATAAAGCAAAGATCTATCCTACTTTTAGGATCCCAACTCTATAAACTACTCCACCTCCACACAATTACTCCCATTGCAGCTAGGTTTTATGGAAAAAAACCTCCTCATACTACCTGAAACACTACTCACAAGCCACACCAATTCTCATTACTCCTAAAACAAACCCCACACCACTGCACATGCTTTTTCCTCTCAGGCATCTACTCTTTGGCAAGCTGTCTCTGTCGATGTTAAGGAAATCAACACTTATTCTAAATTCAGAAAGCAACTTAAATAGCACTTCATCATCCAAGCCAAATGCTCCTGCTTCAACACAGGACATATCACCTAACCTACCTCCTTTCTGAATCTCTTCTCCTCTCTCAAGATTTACTGAAGATTGACTCACTTTAAAAACTAATGCATATCTTAAACATTACACTCTGCTTGATTGTACATTGCACTGTTCTTATTCATGTATATATATATATATATATATATATATATATATATATATATATATGTATATATATATATATATATATATATATATATATATATATATATATATATATATATGTTTCCCTATCAGAAGCCTGAAACACTATAAGCCTGAAAATCAAAATCCTGAAAACTAAAGCTTGAAAATTCAAAATCCCGAAAGCCCAAAATCCTGAAACTCAAAATCCTGAAAACACAAAATGGACATACTGACGTCATTGTGGCTTTGCTATTGTTAGACCTGTGGCGTTAGGTCATGCGTTGGGTTCAGGTAAGTGTGCGGTTGGTTTTATGTTAGGGTTAGAGGCGGTTTAAGTGAGTTAGGGTTAGGGCGCAGGTTAGGCATGTATGCAGTAGTGACAAATATTGAGGTTAGGGGCGGTTTAAGTGAGTTAGGGTTAGGGCGCGGGTCAGGTGAGTGTGCGATAGTGACGGACCTTAGGGTTAGGGTTAGGGTCAGGGTCAGTTGGTAGATATTAGTGTCTTTATAGTGACATATTAGCATTATTTGTGTTGTCAGGATTTTGAGTTTCAGGATTTTGGGCTTTCGGGATTTTGAATTTTCAGGCTTTAGTTTTCAGGATTTTGATTTTCAAGCTTATAGTGTTTCAGGCTTCTGATAGGGAACTATATATATATATATATATATATATATATATATATATATATATATATATATATATATATATATATATATATATATGGCATTCTCCCCTGTGCATTGGTCTTGGCTTGAAAATGTTTAATGGACTTGCCCCTTGTCTGGATAACAAATGATAATAAAGTGGCTGTTGTAACTATGTTGACCAGGCTTTCTGTTTCTATTACTGTATATATTACACAATTCTTGCCTTTTTTGTTAGTTCTTTCTTTTTATTAAAATGTTCATATTATAAAATGGTTACCAAGAGAAGTTGCCATGGAATGTATGATTTCAAAGCTTTGTTCAGTTCCATTACTGGAATGTTTTACTCCTATTCCATTTGTATCATTGTGTTTTTTTTTTTGACATCCAGCACTTGTGTTTGTAACATACTGGACAGGTAGAACGATTACCTGAAGAGTAAAACAGTACAGAGATAGGTTATTAAATGACAGTAAGGAATAATTGTAATGCACAATACAAATAATGCCCAAATGTTTCCAATTGTTTTATATACGTATGGAGGATGTGATAATTAGGAAACAATATTATCTATAGTATTGTCAATTCAACCTGGCTTTCTTTTCAGAGAGAATCACAAGGCTTTGTTTACTGTACAACAATGCCAACCACATTTGTAGTGAATAAACATTTCAGCTTAATTATGAAATCTTAGGTGAAGGACAGTTAAGTTTAGTGGAACACTTTCTTTACTGACTATTCAAAAACAATGGACTACTATTAAAGTGGTTTCAGCCAATCAAATGACTGAAAGTAATTTCCAGTATAATAATGGTAGTTGGGACACACTAGCTGTAGTGTTAGGTTTTATGTCTACAGCATTCAGCAAAAGAATAAAACTAGTCTAAAGTCTGTCATTTTTGTTTTGTGAGATCTCACTGGCAGTATCAAGGTACAAATAGGCAAACAGGTAAGTATTGCCTTTATTATAGATTTTGAATTTGTTCTGAATGTATAGAGTATTATCAGAATAGCCCCATCTCCTGGAGGCCCGTTATTTCCAGCCTGTGGTAAGGTTTTTGTTTTGTGGTTAGGTATTGGGCACTTAATGGGTAGATCATGCAGGTAGTATTTATACAAGATAAGCTGTAATGATAATCTTATTACCTGCATTAATAATACTTGCTTAACTCCTATTTGCAGTATTGAGAACTATGAGTTTGCCTTTTGTTTGTTTAACTTAACTTCATAACTTTTAACTTTTTTAGTGCTTTGACCAGAGACATTTGTTACTGTTTTTACTTAGAGCACCACAGCAGCTTAATAGCTATAACTCTTTGCACACTGTCCTGATAACTTCCCATTGTCACCATCTTTCTAATTTTCAGATTATTGTTTTTGTCTAACTGCACAGCCATTCATAACTCACCATGGCTGGTGATGGGGTGAACAGAAATGTACTATGGTTCAGAATGCAGAGCTCCCACTTCACAAAACAAATTGTTCTTGTGGTTCTAAGTTCTAGTCCATAATGTATTCCCGGACATTAAGAATTTAGTTCCAAAGGTACGATAACCAGCACCCTTAGTAGCAATGGGTGCACTCTGCCAACTAATTAAATCTACTCACATCATTTGAACTGAACTGCAGTAACTCTGCATGTGGTTTCCATCCTGCTAAGGAGTTTAGTTTATGATAGGGCAGTTACATGACAATCTTTTTTTGTATTTTCCAGGAACACCCAGCGCACAGCTGAGGTATGGATGGATGAATACAAGCAGTATTATTATGCTGCTCGACCTGCAGCCAGTGGACGATATTATGGCAAGTAAGTATGCATTTGTGCCTGCAACTGTTTTAACTAACATTAATGCTTAGCCTTCTGTGAGAAACTGTACTGGTATTAACTATCAGTTGTTTTTATTGAGACGTGAGTTTCACATCTGAGCCTTTTTAACTGTAATTAATTGGGGCGTACTGACTTAACTTCAGATGATTATCATTCATTCAGTTATTTATTCAGTCCTTGGTACCTTCTTTAGTCTGTTCAGAGTCAATGACAAGCCAAAAATCACTCTCAAGAGGGAATGTGTATAAGGTGAGTGACCAGTCCTGGCCATCCATCATAGGATGACACCCTTGCACACACACACACGCACACACACACACACACACACACACACACACACACACACACACACACACACACACACACACACACACACACACACACACACACACACACACACACACACACACACACACACACACACACACACACACACACACATACTGTGCCTGTGAAATCGTCTCCTGTATTCTTTCACTCTCATCATTGTACCTATTAATGCTGGGTGCAGTTATATCTGATATTGGCTCACTGTGCTATGTTCATGGGCATGTAGGCTGCCATGCTGTGTACCCTTACACCTGTACCTTCATTTGTTTAGCTGGTAGGCCACTTCTGGCAGTAGGTAATGTGCTAATAAATTATATGGGATATTGAGCATGCTCAATAAACTATACATTTCACAAATAGCCACACAGATCATGAACTACCTCTCATTTCATATTGTTCATTGATTGATGTTTGGTAGCTCTACATTAGCAAATGAGATCTGCCTTGTTTCAGATAAGCATTGCAGACCATATCTATGAATCTGACTGTTCAATATCAGTCATAGTTAAAAGCTAGAAATCAAAATACTTTTTCTTATAAGCAGTGGTGGATTTGATATACATTGGGCACTGGGTTGTGTGCAAACCATGCCCCCTCTAATTATTTTTTTTTCTTTTTGGAACACAAAAAAAAAATCCTCATGTTCATTTGGATTAATCATTCTGATTTGATGCTGTCATTATAATGCACCAGGTGTCCATATTCATCAGTTACAGGCATTTAACTATATACACCTCAAATGTGTGACTGTGATAAAAAAATACAGTAATGTATTCTGACTTGCTTTACACAAATGTGCACTAGTCCTGCAAAGCTAGACAAATGAAAGTTTAAGTTGACCATCATAGTCAGACATTTTACATTCAAAGAAAGCCCTTGTACCTAGCAACTGTAGCCCTAGTGGTGTCTGTGTACACCTCAGACATCAGAAAATAATAAAAATGAATAACACTAAGACATTTCAAAAAAACTCAGATTTATTCAAAAAAGTGCTTTGCTCCCAAATGAACCAGAACTCCTTCAGAATTACTATTACAAAACTGAAAGCACTTCCTTATGTACAGAGTTCATGTACATCAGACAGTGCCATTTGTAAAAAATACAAAACCTCAATGAATTTCAAAACAATGCAAGAAATATTTTATATATTATTTAAAAAAACTCATAAAAATACAACTAAATAAAGCATTCACAGCATAGCTGCTGTTAGTTTCAAAGCACCGTCAATAAAGACATGATCCTTTAACTCAGGGGATTTTGTTACATAAAGTAACAACTGCTGATGCAACTCCCTGTATTCTAATTTTCTTTTGCAATTGTCTCCTCTTTGGTAAGTTGTTGTTGTTGTTGTGTCTTTCGGCTTTTCCCGGTTAGGGGTCGCCACAGCGGAACTCTGGTCCGCTAATGATTGGCAGTTTATTTTTATGTACCGGCTTGCCAGGCCTGACGCACAACTTTCAATGAAGGTACGCCCATTCACACATGTCTCCACGCAGAAGACGCTCTAGCTGAGAATCAAACCGGACAGCGTCTTACTGTGAGGCAGCAACGCTACCGCAGCACCACCACCGCGGTTTTGGTAAGTAATGGATTGGATTGAAGACCTTACATCTAGAAGAGGTTTATTCACAAAACAATTAATAAAATGAACAAAATGGAACAGGTTCCCCATCCACATAAAACAAAGTTCATCCTATCAATTTTCAAGATCAACATAGGTCTGTGGATGGGAAACAGAAAATTTAACCCAGGACTGCCCTCTGTACTACTAATGGACAGATGTAGCTCCTAAGTGTTTTATCTCATACATGGTCCCCTCAAATTATCTATGTTATTCTCATTAGGGATAATATATAATTATCAACCATGGGATGGGTAAGATTAATCTCTAACCAAATGGGATGGGTTATTCTGTACACAAAAAGGGAAACTGGCTAGGTTTAAAATGGTTAACAAGGGCAGCTAGCCTAGTACTTACCTATGAACCTATAATCATAATGTTTGATCTGATGAAGTCTGTTTTTGGATGAAAGTACTAATCATCTTCAGTAAAATCCTTCATTATAAGGTGGTACAGAATATGTATGAGGGCAGTGTGACAGTGATGAGTTCTGTGGCAGGAGTGATGGATGCGTTCAAGGTGGAGGTGGGATTACATCAAGGATCAGCTCTGAGCCCTTCCTTATTTGCAATGGTGATGGACAGGTTGACAAACGAGATCAGACAGGAGTCACCGTGGACTATGATGTTTGCGGATGACATTGTGATTTGTAGTGAGAGAGTAGGGAACAGGTTGAGGAGACCCTGAAGAGGTGGTGATATGCTCTAGAGAAGAAAGGAATGAAGGTCAGCAGGACTAAGTCAGAATATATGTGTGTGAGTGAGAGGGAGGACAGAGGAATGGTGAGGATGCAGGGGAATAGAATTGGTGAAGGTGAATGAGTTTAAATACTTGGATCAACAGTTCAGAGTAATGGTGACTGTGGAAGAGAGGTGAAGAAGAGAGTACAGGCAGGATGAAGTGGGTGGAGAAGAGTGCCAGAAGTGATTTATGACAGACGTGTACCAGTAAGCGTGAAGGGGAAAGTCTACAAGATGGTAATGAGACCAGCTATGTTATATCGGTTGGAGACAGTGGCACTGATGAAAAAAAACGGAGTCAGAGCTTGAGGTGGCAGAGTTAAAGATGTTGAGATTTGCATTGGGTGTGACAAGGATGGACAAGATTAGAAATTAGTATATTAGAGGGTCAGCTCAGGTTGGACGGTTTGGAGACAAAGCAAGAGAGGTGAGATTGTGTTGGTTTGGACATGTGCTGAGGAGGGATGTTGGGTTTATTGGGAGAAGAATACCAAGGATGGAGCTGTCAGGTAAAAGGAAAAGAGGAAGGCCTAAGATAAGGTCTATGGATGTGGTGAGAGAGGACATGCAGTTGGTTGGTGTGACAGAGAGCAAGATGCAGAGGACAGAAGGAAATGGAAAGAAATGATTTATTTATTTATTTTATTTTATTTATTTAAATTTGTTGACCGGGAGTGTCTGACTGGATGTAGGTCCATTTTCTGCAGAGGCCCGGGGAGAAAAGCTCCACAGTAAAATAAATAGTAGTTACATTGGATTACATAGCGATTAACAATTTAACATAGCAATTAGTTACAACATATTTACAGATGAAGAACATAGTACATCAGTAGACAACTAGAATCTTTATCTGTGAAGTACATAACAGACATTAACAAATGTTACAATGAGAAGTTCCTGCTGTATAATAAGTACTAGGCTTATGAGCATCTGAGCTTGCTATAATCAAGGTAGTTAATGAAGTGGAAAGAAAGGTAGTGGTTGGATGGGGTGGATGATATTAGAGTGGGAGTTGCAAGGGCATAGCCAGCATGTTTTTAGGTGCGCTTTTAGTAAAGTTTTGAAGTGGGTGCATGATGGTACAGAGGTAATTGTGGGTGGGAGTGAGTTCCATAATTTGGCTATGGCACAAGAGAATAGTGCTTCACCAGCAGAATTATTGGCTTTAGTGATCTGCAAGTGATTTTTGTTGCTGGATCTTAGTGATCTGGTGGTGCGATAGGGTTGGAGTAGATTCTGGAGGAATGGGACATTTAGTGGATGGTTTACTAGTTTGTGGGCGAGTGAGAGTTGATACCACTGAAGGAGGTGAGGGAGTTCAAGCCAGCCCAGTTCAGCAAGTGAGAGACAGTGGTGACTACGGTAGGATGCCCCTGTGGTGAATTTGGCAATTTTCTTGTAGCAGGTCTCTAGCTTGTTTAGATCACATTGCCTAAGGTTGGTATATATTGGAGAGGCATAAAGTAGGGTGGAGATAAGGTGGGAATTTGCTATTGAAATCTTTGCTGCTTTGGTGAGAAATTGCTTATTTCTGTATAACACTCCTAGTTTTTTGTGGACTATTTTTATGGTCATGGATATGTGAATGTCTAATTTTAGTTTATTGTCTATTTCCACTCCTAGCAATTTGGTGTGTTCAATTGGGTATATAGTGGTGTTGTCTTTTGCTGTGATGTTAAAGTGAGAGTTGTTTTGAGTATGTTTGGTGGGTTGGAAGATGCGTAGTTTAGTTTTGTTTGGGTTGAGTATTAATTGGGCATTGGATAACCATGTTTCAACAGAGGAAATGGCTTCCTGTGTGACTGTTTACAGTTTTGGTAGGGACTGGGCTGAGCAGATGATGGTCAAGTCATCTGCGTATTGTATGAGTGTGCCATGTTTGGTGGCAGAGGCTAGATTATTGGTGTAAACAGAGAAGAGTAGGGGTCCAAGGATGGATCCTTGGGGAACCCCTATGGAGACAGGTAGTTGGGGAGATATGTCATTCTGCCATACAATGGATTGTTGGCGGTCAGACAGGTAACTCTGAAACCAGTTGGTGACTGATTGTGAGAAGGATATGTTATTGAGGCAGAGATAAGTTGTTTTTGTGGGACCATGTCAAATGCTTTAGATAGGTCTAGGAAAGTGGCAGAGGAGAGATAGCCATTGTTTTTATGCTGAAGGATAGAGTTAGTAAAGGAGAGTAAGGCAGTGGTGGTGCTATGGTTTGGTCGGAAACCATGCTGAGTACTGGAAAGGAGGTTGTTAGTAAGGAGGTAGTCTGAGACCTGAGAGTGTATGCATCTCTCTAGTATTTTGGAGAGTGGAGAGAGAATAGCTATGGGGCCGTAATTGGTTAGTTCTGCGGAGGGTCGGCCTTTGTGGAGGGGAATTATATGTGATACTTTCCACAGTGTAGGAACGTAACTTTCTGACAGAGATCAGTTAATCAAGATGGATACTGGGTAGGCCAGAGCATCAGCTGCGATTTGTAGGTATTCACTTGGGAGGTTGTCTGCTGCTAATTTGGTGGGTTTAAGTTTAGTTAAGAGTTTTTTTTATGTTGGAGGTAGGTACAGAAGAAAAAGAGAAGGCAATGGGGAGATTACGAGTTGAAGGTGTGGGTTGGACGGGAGGGGGGGGAGTTGTGCTGTTTAGCTAGTGATAGTATGGTTTGGGTGAAGTGTGTGTTGAATGAGGTAGCAGTATTTTCTGAGGAGTGAGTGATGTTAGGAGGAGGGGTACTGACTTTACCTGGGTGGAGGATGGAGTTTATGGAGGACCAGAATTGTTTGTGGCTGTGTTGTGAGGAGTCTAGGGCAGACTGGTAGTATTGGAATTTGTCCTGTTTTATTAGCTTTTTGACTATTGCATAGTTCTAGGAATTTCTGTCTAGCTGAGGGGGTTTTGGTTTCGCGCCAGTGCTCCCAGGCTTTATCCCTGTTTTTCATTTCTGACTTACTGGTTTTCTGTAGCCATGGGGAGGATTGTGCTTTGGTTCTGGAAAATCTTATGGGGGCATGGTAATTAAGGATGTTCAAGAAGGTAGTATTAAAAAATTCAACTGCGTCTTCTAGACTGAGGTACTTTAGAGGATGCCAGTTATATTCTTTGAGGGATGAGATGAATGTGAGTGGGTTAAAGTTTAGTTTTTTACATATTTGACGGTAGATGACAGGTTTAGCTTGGTATAGGTATTTTTTGAGTAGGAATGTTGGGGAGTGATCACTGAGGCTATCTGATAAGCAGCCTGTTATATATGACTGGGGGCTCTTACTGACTAGTATCCAATCCAGGGTAGTGTGCTTGCTGGAGTTTTTATTTATCCTGGTTGGTGACTTGACTAGTTGGGTGAAGCCATGAAGGTGTACATGATGGGTTGGATTGTTGCCAGAACAGGATTGCCAGTCAATATTGAAATCACCTAAGATGATGAGGAGGTTTTCTAGTGGAGGGATGTTTTGGCCAGGTGGGAAGTAGCATCCAATTATGTTGATGGTTTTGTTTTGGTTAATTTTGAGGTTGGTATATATTATTTCTTCATTGCCTATTTGTGGAGCTGATGATTTTAAGATCAGGATGTTTAGATGCTGTTTAAATATTATAGCTACACCACCTCCTTTTTTGTTTAGCTGGTCTACTCTTAGAATGCCGTAACCTGTAGGGAGTATTTGCTCACTGGTAATGTGAGGTTTTAGCCAGGTTTCTGTCAGGATGACTATATCTGGGGAGTACAAGTCTGTGGTGGCATGGAGTTCATGGACTTTGTTGGATATACTTCTAATATTTAGGCTTAGTAGAAGGAAGTCACTTGGCTTTCTATTGGCTTTAATATGGGAGAAGTTGTGGTTTCTAGTCTGATTATGAGGATTGGGGTTGGAGATGGTAGGGCCAGGGTTGGGGTGGATGTCTCCACTTAGGTCTAGTTTTGATATGCATGAGATTATTAGTTTCCTCAGTTTTTGAATGTGTTTATAAGGGAAACTTGAAATGATCTGCTATGGTGACCCCTAACGGGAGCAGCAGGAAGAAAAAGAAGAAGATAAGGAAACTTCTAAGCCCGTTTTGTCTTGTTTTAAACAAGGAGTTCCTCTAGAAATATGGTCTTATGTTGATATGGTCTGTGCAGGATCTTGCATCTGTTGTCTTTGTCCATTTCTGTTTGATAACTTTTAGTCCTGAACACTAACCAGCAGTGCTCAAGTTGGATTTCTAGAACTGGTTTCCTTGGCCATTTTTCTTTTATTACCCTCTTTGGTAAGTTGTACTGCTATAATACATAAAACACAATTTTGTGAAACTTTTGCAAGTTTGGCTGTGCCTGCCTTATGAATTATTGTCATGTTGCCTTTTTATGTAATAAACATCTTCATAAATCCTAGATTTCAACCCCCCCCCCCTCCGGGTTAAATGTTTATAAATCTACTGAAAGTGTTTTAAAACTTAAGGCAGCTAAGCTATGGATGTTTTATTTTTTTAACAGATAATATTTTTTTTGCATTATTTTGAAATTTAACAAGGTTTTTCTTCTTTACAAATGATATCACATGCCCTACTTGAACTCAGTATGAAAGGTAATTGTTTCAGCTTTTCTGGTAGTTCTTAAGATGTTCTAGTTTATTTGGGAATGAAAGAATTTAACTTTTGAAAAAATAAATAGTTTTTGGATACGTCTTTGTCAGCGTTATTCTGTTTTTTTTTTTCAAGTCTTCACACAAACACATATTATCCTGTGTATTCCGATTTCTCACAAATACACAGTAATAATGCAAAGTCAAACTGTTTAAACTGGCTAGAGGGGCAAGTTACATTAATCTACAGACAGCTCCCATCCTAAATATCAATTACAGTGAATGTGTTTTATAAACCTCATTTGATAGCGATAAAAAAATATCACTCAACCTCTTCAAGCAAGAATCAGTGACAAAGCAAAAAATAAAAAAATAGTGAGGGAAAAGCCTAGAATCAGAGAGACATTCATCTTATATACCTAAAAAGCTGATAGAATAACAGGTTATGCATCACCATGCATTTTCTCAAGTTTATGAAGTTTTAAATTCAAATAGCTGTCCTTATTTAGTGACAGCAGTCTTAAATGATTTTCCAGATTCCACAAACGTTATGAAGACTAGAGCAAAATATGATGTAAAATCGTTACAAAGTTCCTTCTTGTCCTAGTTACTCCTGTTTCTGAAATAGTCATGTTTTACACATTTGTATCATCTCAAACAGACATATTTTTCCATTTAGATTGCCTAAAGCATTACATCTGTAGACACAAAAGTAACTTGCTCCAGAAGGAACTATTATGGGAGCCCAAGTACTTAAATTTCATATACTTGCTGTTAGTTGCCCCTTTAAATAACTATTTGTGGTACAAACATAAAGTAGTCAAAACAATAAAACATCATTTTTGGAAGAGAGCAATATCCACAATACCTGCAAATATGGGGTTTCTGTCCCCACGCCCCCAATATCTGTATATACTGCCTTCAAGGTCACTCCCGCTTCATGTATTTAAGCCTGCTTGCACTCAAATATGCAAACAAGTATTCATCTACAACCAAATCACACGTGTACAGCGAGAGCATTACTAGTGAGTATAAAACTATACTAGAGTTATTGATCTAGCATCATAGCACTGAGAATGGCCAACGTACTGAAAATGTTGTTTTGAATATATAGAAATGTGATCAGAAGATCGCAAGGCATTGCAAGGGATACTTATTTACAGTTATTAAATAAATGAAATTTCATTTTCATGAGATGAAATCCAGGAATTATATCCATGATATTTAAGTGTAATACCTAATCATTACCATGAGTCTGTTATAATTTTGAGTTCATACATATATACCGTGCTGTTGTTTTGTGACTCTGATTAAGCTCATAGGACACTTGAAAAGAGAGTTTTGTACTTTTGCCCTCCCTTCCCCTCTTGGTACAAAAAATAAGAAATGTACCATAGTTTAACGCTACATGACCAGTTTATTTACAATGCTGTGTCAGGTTACAGAGTTTATTAACCAGCATTTATTGATCAGTATTATCAGATAACAGCAATTTTCATTTAATACCATCAATTCTATCTTTCTGTGCTACATTAACTCCAATCATCATTTGTTATCTCTCTTTTAATTTCATTGAATACCAGCTTTTCCCTTCCCAGAGGTTTGTGCTTTTTTCTTAAACATACCTAAAACTGTCTTCTGTGCCAAAGCTGGCCTACACCTCTCACTCTGCTTGTCCCAGCCAATCGTCCTTGTAGATTTTTACACACCAATTATTGGCAATACCTAATGCCAGAAGTACCTAGGGTAGAGTGGAAGGCACAGTCTCCCCAGGTACAAAGTGTTGTAAGGGAGCCAGAGCCTGTTTCTTCAGTGGCAGAGCTAGCTGGGGTGAGCATAACTGCAATAATCTGATTTTTTTTTTTTTTGCTCTTCAATTGAAGAGTGACCTGAGGTGGGATGCTTGCTTGTGGTATTGGCACAGGGTGCTGTTTCAGACAGCTATGCTTCTGTCTAATGCTACCAGATGCATCCAGTAGCTTATATATTCAGTCATATTTTACCCCTTTAATCTGCTCTGTCACCTATGGGGGATACCACCAGTAGACTTACTCCTCAATACCCTGAGCAGATGATCCCAGGTATTTTCTGACTGCTAGACCACTGATCCAAGTGAGGAATCTACCACCTTACATAGTTCAGTAAAAGTTCTTACCCAAAATCCATATTACTTGATTATCGTTAGTCATCTGTGTCCCCTTCCTAGAAATATCCTAACCTAGACCTGGTCTTTTTGGCCTTTTCTTTCAGTGTTATGTGGGAAGAATATCAGTTTTCAAGTTCTTTATTGCAGAATATAATCAATTCCATCTTTGAATGTGTTCTTTATTACTTTCATTCATCAGTTGTTAACAGTCATTTCATTTCACTGAATACCAGATTTTTACTGGCCAAAAACTTGATCTTTTTATCTAAGAGCTTCTAAGACTAGCCTTGCCATGCTGCAGATGGTCTGCCTCCCTCACCTAATTTGTACAAGCCAGTCATTCTTGTCCTTTGAAATTTGGAGCTGCTAGCACTCCACAAAGAGGAGGAAATAGGCGGAGTTAAAGAAGAATGACAGTGCCTCAAAACAGCATGTTTGAAGACTACAAAACAGATATGTGGCTGAGACAGGTATTGGAAATCAGGTACATAGGGAAAGCTGGTAGTGGAATGCAGACATCTAGGAAGTCATCAAAAGAAGGAAATATTGTAGGAAAAAGTGGGAGATAGAAAAGACAGACCAGGCTAGGCAGGACTACTGGTTGGCTAGCAAAGAGGCTAAGAAAGGAGCTGTAGTAGCAAAGAACAGGGCATCAGTGGCACTCTACCAGCTTCTGGAAAGTGACTCAGTAGGTGGTACAAAGAAACTATAGCAGGTTGTAAGGCAAAGACAGAAAGGTAAAGAAGATAGTCAGACACTGTTCATAAGGAATGCCAGCAACAACCAGCTCACCAGTCCACAGGACATCAAAGACAGGTGGAAGGAGTACTTCCAGCAGCTTCTGACTGAAGAAAATCCCACAGAAGCTGTACTGCCCCAGACACAGCATATGATGAGATAATAATAGGAGCCCACCATAGATGAAGTAAGAACAGCACTAAGGAAAATAAAGTCAAGTAGGAAGCAGTAGGCCCAGATGAGGTTACAGCAGCTATGATAAAGATGCTGGGTGAGATAGGGGAGAAATGGCTCCTGAGGGTACTCATAGCAGTGTAGAGAGAAAGGTGTATCCCATGACTGGAGAATAAGCATACTTGTGCCAGTGTACAAGAACAAAGGTGACATCCACAACTGTGGGCAGTACAGAGGCATCAAACTCCTGTCACATTATGTGAAAGTTCTGGAGAGGGTGGATAATAAACCGATATACAGAGTAGTAGAAAGTAAGATGGGAGATGAACAGCTTGGATTCAGATCAGGATGTAGCACAACTAACCCAATGTTTGCAGTAAGACAGATAGTTGAGAAGAAGCAAGAGATGAGGAAAGAATCCAACTGGGTATTCATATACTTGGAGAAAGCATATAACAAGGTCCCAAGAAAGCTGATTTGGGCAGTACTGAAGTGGTTCAAAGTCCCAGAAACATTAGTAGAATTAGTGCAAGCTATATACAAGGACCCAATGACAATAATATGAACAGTGTTCAGTGTCACAGAGTGGTCACCAGTGGGAGTGGGTGTGCATCAGGGTTCAGCTCTGAGCCCACTGCTGTTTATACTCATGATGAACTGCATTAACAAACAGGTCAAATAGGACAGATCAACAAAGCTGCTGTATGCACATGATATGGCCTTACAGGCAGACGGTTTGCAAGAACTTCAGAAAAAGGTAGGAGAATGAAATTCAAAACTAGAAGCACATAGGATGAAAATGAATCCAGATAAGACAGTGGTAATGGCACCAAATAGGGGAAACCAGAAGACACTGAGAATTGAGATAAAAGGGAAGATAGTGGAATAGGTTAACCACTTCAAGCATTTGGGAGGGCTGGTTGAGGTGAAGAGAAGTCTGAATGAAGAGGCGAAAGCTATAACCAGAGGGGCTGCAACCAATTAGCATAGAGTATTAGGTGTAATGTATGACATAAGAATGCCAAAGAAGCTGAAAAGTAAGGTGTACAAAACAGTGGTGTGACCATTACTACTGTACTGGATAGAAATCTGGGTAGTAAAGGCAGAGCAGTTGTGGAAGCTAGAGGTGATGGAGATGAAGTGCCTGAGATGGGTGGTGTAATGTACATCGTGGGACAGATGAAAAAATGAGGCATTAAGAGCAGAAGCCAAAGTAGCTCCAATTGCAGAAAAGATCAAGGAGAACAGATTATGGTGGTTTGGGTGCATGCACATAAAAGCAGAAGACAATCTGGTGAAGAAGATTTAGGACAGAGTAAAGGCAGGAGGAAAAAAGGGTGTACAGCAAAGAGGAGGATGGATTGTGTGAGAGAAGACAGGCGACAGTCAAGCATGATTGTTGAAGAAGGCAGGAGTGTGGCATTGAATTGAGAGAGCTGATGACAGCTGACACGACACCCCGACCCCATAGAAAATGGGAAAAAGGGAGTTGATGGTGATGATGAATTGCTGACAGGCACCCTGACCCCATAGAAAATGGGAAAAAGTGAGTTGATGATGATAATGATGATGATGATGATGATGATGATGATGATGATGATGATGAATTGCTGACAGGTCACTAAGAATAACAGACACTTCCAACGCTTCTTTATTCTGTGAGATCATCTCGTTCTAAGAACTCTGCTTCCCATGGAGGGAGGAGACTTGTCATCTGTAGCGTTACCTACCAGTACTCCCAGTGGCAGCATTCTATGTGCCGTAAACAACTAGCTTGAGTTGACTAGTCCCCACCCTTCCTAGTTCATCATAAATTCTTTTTTATCACCTTAATTGAATTATCACATAAGACATAGGCAAACATACATTTATATAAAAGAAATCAAACCATGTTAACGTGTTCACAGTTACAAACATTATACATCATGCATATTCTTGTATGCAGCTATCTCCAGTGCAACATTGCATACATTGATCCAAGTCTTGCTTTCCCTTAACTCATTCACTCCAGAGCAGCTCAGAAAAAGCTGCCGGCTTAATTCCACCATAGGAACAACAGAGCAGCCTGAGCTCATTTTCAGAAAATCCATTTGTAATACTATACAGAAAACAAATGCTCATAACTCTTTAACTATAAGAGCTACACTAAAAGTGTAAACGCGAAAGTTGTTCAGCAGACACTGACCTTTCCAACAGTGTAAATATTGATAGTGCATATCAAAGTCATAATGAAATATTTGGCAAGGAATGCTGATATTGTGCAATTTTTTAAATTTTTTGGAAAAGCAAAGCACAATATCTTGGTCTATGTACCATGCAAACCCATACAATTTGAATTTAATTTGTTAGTATGAATGTCAGCTTTAAAATGATACTTTAACCATAACTGTGTGACACTCCTTTCATGAGATATTCACAGAAATATGATTAGTATATTATTTCTCATAATTGATAAATAAACAAAGCATAATATCTCATCACCTGTAACAGACAGAGCCTACATATCAGTGTAGAAGTTGTGCATCTGAATGTCAGCTTCAAAATGACGCATCATTTGTGTGATTACCATGCTCCCTCGCAAAGATATGGGCATAATAATGAGAAGTATTGTAAATGTATAATTTTCATATTTGTACAAGACTAAACAAACTGTAATATCTGTACGTGTGTACAGTGCCTAGACATAGTTCTTTTACCATGTTGTAAGGAGTAACACTGTCTTCAAAATGATGCATTACTTCACACAATGTGGTGCTCCCTTGCAAAGTTATTTACCAAAATATGAAAAAATCATAATTTCCATAACCTAAGTCAGAAACAAACTTTGATATCTGCCTATGAGTACAACATACAGGTACCATTCTTTTACCACGTTAGAACTATAAATAATCTTTTCAAAATGAGATATTACTTGGCACATTCAGATGCTCCCTTGCAAAGTTATTTACCAAAATATGAAAAAATATCATAATTTCCATAACCATAAGTCTCAAACAAACTTTGATTTCTGCACATGTGTCAAACATACTGGCACAATTATTTTACCATATTAGAACCAGCAATACTGTCTTCAAAATGAGATATTACTTGGCACATTCAGATGCTCCCTTGCAAAGTTATTTACCAAAATATGAAAAATATCATAATTTACATAACCATAAGTATCAAACAAACTATGATTTCTACACATGAGTAGAACATACTGGCACAATTCTTTTTACCATGTTAGAACTAAAAATAATCTTTTCAAAATGAGGTATTACTTAGCACATTCATATGCTCCCTTGCAAAGTTATTTACCAAAATATGAAAAAATTATAATTTCCATAACCATAAGTCTCAAACAAACTTTGATATCTGCACATGTGTCAAACATACTGGCACAATTCTTTTACCATATTAGAACCAGCAATACTGTCTTCAAAATGAGATATTACTTGGCACATTCAGATGCTCCCTTGCAAAGTTATTTACCAAAATATGAAAAATATCATAATTTACATAACCATAAGTCTCAAACAAACTTTGATTTCTGCACATGAGTACAACATACTGGCACAATTCTTTTACCATGTTAGAACTATAAATAATCTTTTCAAAATGAGGTATTACTTAGCACATTCATATGCTCCCTTGCAAAGTTATTTACCAAAATATGAAAAAAATTATAATTTCCATAACCATAAGTCTCAAACAAACTTTGATATCTGCACATGTGTCAAACATACTGGCACAATTCTTTTACCATATTAGAACCAGCAATACTGTCTTCAAAATGAGATATTACTTGGCACATTCAGATGCTCCCTTGCAAAGTTATTTACCAAAATATGAAAAAATATCATAATTTCCATAACCATAAGGCTCAAACAAACTTTGATTTCTGCACATGTGTCAAACATACTGGCACAATTCTTTTACCATATTAGAACCAGCAATACTGTCTTCAAAATGAGATATTACTTGGCACATTCAGATGCTCCCTTGCAAAGTTATTTACCAAAATATGAAAAAATATCATAATTTCCATAACCATAAGGCTCAAACAAACTTTGATTTCTGCACATGTGTCAAACATACTGGCACAATTCTTTTACCATATTAGAACCAGCAATACTGTCTTCAAAATGAGATATTACTTGGCACATTCAGATGCTCCCTTGCAAAGTTATTTACCAAAATATGAAAAATATCATAATTTCCATAACAGTTATTTGCCAAGCTCAGAGAAATAAATTTTACATAACACATTTCATAATAGTGTTTTACTTACTATACTGGTCCAGCTTGGTCATGGGTGTTTTCCATTCTTCTCACAATCATGCAGGGCTCTCCTCACGCCATTGTGGAGGTTGGTCAAGAAGAATGCAATGGCCTCCTCAGTTAGGTGAATGCCATCCCTTCTGAACCAGTGAACATCTTCCCTTCCTCATCTGAAATAAAGCATGGGTGGACACTGACAAGGGTGCACAGCCAGGGCACATGTAAAGAGAAAAAGCAGGGTAAGGACCGCTCCACTAATATGCCGAGGACAGGCATGGGGCTCCAGATGTTGGTTATCTGTAGTGTCCCATAGCTGTGCCGGCTGCCCACTCAGACTGCTGATACCACTATGGTCTCATGACCTCCTTCAGTGCCAGCAGTCTGCCTTACCTCTGCCTTTTCTCTTTACATGTGCCCATGCAGCAATGGACCTAAGGGATGAGGGACTGAAGTAACTCACTAATTGCTGTCCTGACCTACCGGAAGGGAGGGAGACTGAGGGAGAGCTACATCAAGGCAACATGTCAAAAGACCAAGACTGACCCAGGCTGTGTCTTTTGCATGTTTTGCAGTACATCACAGTGGCACACCCAAGCCCATGCTTACCGAGGACAGCAGCACTATGGGACTGTGCTGTAGAGTCTCCAGGTTCCCAAGTGCGATCCCGTGGATCACAAGATCCATGCTGGCGGGTATGCCCCTGTGATGCACCCAGCAACACAATATTCGGTGATGGGACAGCGTAAGGTTTTTGGCTGCTCCCTTTCCAGTGACTCCCAGAACAGCAGAAGACAGTCTTACCTTATCTGAAATAAAGCATGGGTGGACACTGACAAGGGTGCACAGCCAGGGCACATGTAAAGAGAAAAAGCAGGGTAAGGACCGCTCCACTAATATGCCGAGGACAGGCATGGGGCTCCAGATGTTGGTTATCTGTAGTGTCCCATAGCTGTGCCGGCTGCCCACTCAGACTGCTGATACCACTATGGTCTCATGACCTCCTTCAGTGCCAGCAGTCTGCCTTACCTCTGCCTTTTCTCTTTACATGTGCCCATGCAGCAATGGACCTAAGGGATGAGGGACTGAAGTAACTCACTAATTGCTGTCCTGACCTACCGGAAGGGAGGGAGACTGAGGGAGAGCTACATCAAGGCAACATGTCAAAAGACCAAGACTGACCCAGGCTGTGTCTTTTTGCATGTTTTTGCAGTACATCACAGTGGCACACCCAAGCTCATGCTTACCGAGGACAGCAGCACTATGGGACTGTGCTGTAGAGTCTCCAGGTTCCCAAGTGCGATCCCGGTGGATCACAAGATCCATGCTGGCCGGGTATGCCCCCTGTGATGCAACCAGCAACACAATATTCGGCGATGGGACAGCGTAAGGTTTTTGGCTGCTCCCTTTCCAGTGACTCCCAGAACAGCAGAAGACAGTCTTACCTTATCTGAAATAAAGCATGGGTGGACACTGACAAGGGTGCACAGCCAGGGCACATGTAAAGAGAAAAAGCAGGGTAAGGACCGCCGCTCCACTAATATGCCGAGGACAGGCATGGGGCTCCAGATGTTGGTTATCTGTAGTGTCCCATAGCTGTGCCGGCTGCCCACTCAGACTGCTGATACCACTATGGTCTCATGACCTCCTTCAGTGCCAGCAGTCTGCCTGGACCTTGCAAAAGCATTCGATACAATACCCCACTCGGGCATTATAGATAAGCTCACCAGCTGAAATATAAACCCCTATGTCACTAGATGGGTTGCAAACTGGCTCAAGGACAGAACCCACATGCTTAGAATTGCTGGAGCCATGTCAGACTCCAAACAAGTTACAAGTGGTGTGCCACAAGGCTCAGTCCTGGGACCTCTCTTGTTCGGTATATATTTCTCGGAGGTACAGGCTAACATGGAAGGACTGTGGCTGACCAAGTTCGCAAATGACTGCAAACTGGATGCCATAATCGACTCTCCAGCTGACAAGCATCCTACAAAAGGGCCTCATAGAAACAGACAACTGTTGCCAGAGGCATGGCCTCAAGCTAAACGCCAAAAAGTGTATAGTCATCCCCTTTGGCAAAAACAAAGTGCCCACAAATTACCACATAAGTGGTAATCCATTAAGTACGGAAGAAGCAATTAGGGACCTGGGTACCCAACTTGATAGCAATCTCTCATTTGACAACCACGTGGCCAAAGTGGTTAGAAAAACATTTTATATAGCCCACCTAATCATGAAGGGATTCACATCTAGATCAGGGGCGCCATCGTGCCTCTTTACTTATCCCTCATCAGGCCCATAATGGAGTACAATCCGCCTTTGGGAAGTACCTTGACAGACACTTGCAGCAATTGGAAAGACCCCAAAAGTACCACACCAAGTGGATCAAAGGGCTGAAACAGATGCCATATGCTGCCGGTTAAAGAAACTCCATCTCTACTCAGTGGCATACTGCCTGCTCAGAGGCGATCTGGGTGGCGAAAGCCAAACACATTCTGGCCCTAGGGCAGATAGCCTAGTATGAACCTATGAACCTATAAAGTAGACCCATACATGTATGTATGTATGCATACATGTATTTATTTACCTTCATTTTTTACTGGGAAAGTCCAGCTAGGAAACAAATGCCTTTTCAGCAGAGGCCCAGTTGAAAAGCTCCACAAAACAATTTTATACTGTCATACATTAATAAAGAAAAAATTCAGATCATTTAACAATACAAAGTATAAATGTCACTCAGGATAACAATTGTAAACTTCATCGTTTGAAAGAGATTTGGACTACTGTGGCAGAGCATTTGACGTAGGATCTGTTAAACTCTTTGAAGGCCTTTCTAAGCTTTGAGTTTGATATAAAACATTGAAAATATATTGGTTGATCTCCCTGTGTCTGACATCCATGATACTGATAGGTATACAGTGCATTGTAGATACATTACCAGACATCTTGTCTTCCTTCAGTAATCCTATACCGAAGTAGAATTTTTTTTCAGAGAAATCCTACTTCCTAACTTGCTCAATATAGCATGGTATCCTCAATTTATATCATGCTATAATGGGTCATCAAAATGGGATATTTGGCACATTCAGATGCTCCCTTTGAAAATTATTTACCAAAATATGAAAAAAATTATAATTTACATAATCATAAGTACCAAACAAACTTTGATATCTGCATATGTGTCAAACATACAAGAACAATTATTTTACTATTTTGGAACCAGCAATACTTTCTTCAAAATGAGATATTACTTGGCACATGCAGATGCTCCCTTGCAAAGTTATTTACCAAAATATGAAAAAAAATCATAATTTCCATAACCTATGTCCCAAACAAACTTTGCTATCTGCCTATGAGTACAACATACAGGCCCCATTTGGGGATCTGGACAAAGCCATAAATAACGGGAGGATAAAGGCCCAAAGATAGGGACAATTTTAAACATTGCTTTTAAAATTGTAAAAAGTTGATAGAACAGGTTTTGCCCTATTACAAAGGCTATGAAGTCTGAAACTCAAATGACTATCAACATTTTCTGACCTTAATCCTCATCAATTTGAAAAAAAATGGGCCAGAAAAACAAAATTTTATGACAAACAGAATACAAGGGAAAAATCTGGACAATTGAGAGCTATGTTCACAGGAAGATCAGTATGCCCAATAGAGAGAGACAAAAATACATGCACATTCTCTAGCCCCTCTCAACACCTTGCATCTTGGTGGACTACACTTTGAAGGTGCCATATTTTAGGTTACTACACTACTTGAAAATATCATTAAAATGCACACTTCTTTTATCATACTACTGTGAATGCTACGGATGACTGAAAAAGCAAACTAAAAACTAGGTGCAAGTCTGTCTATGTACACACACTAAAACTTTCATAACTATAGAATAGACAATTAGCATACAGCTTGGTTAGAACATACGTGTCCCTTCCTGCCCCGTAAACCGTCAAAGTTACATACTTAGGAGAATGCAGTAATGCTTTCATCTTGTACATAACTGTCAAGATACCATTCCACACGCACGGGTCTGCCGACTCTGCCTTGGATTATACAACGAAAAAATTGCTAAAACAGAAACGAGCATTGGCATATCACAGTCAGTGAAAGCACTTACCAAGTGTGAATAAAGAGTCCGCTTTCAGTAGTTCGCTCGTTTCTGATTATATTTTACTTATCCCATTTCGCTAGCACTTTATGCATTTCTTCCAGGAAAAGACATTAGCTTTTTGGTATCCATACTACACAGTTCGCCTTGGTATATCAGTCAAGTATCAAAAGCTGGCTCGGTGAAAGTAAAAAATCTGAATGCGATTGGCTATTCCCACCCTCGCGCTAGTAACTACACAGACCCTCCCCACCAAACACAACCTGCCGGTGGAAAGCCGATAATATCTTGCAGATCGTACGTACCTACCACACTATAGCCAAAACAGCGGTGATTTTATCAAAACCTTTCTGCACCCCACAGCATGACAAGGACTGATCGGAGTACTGTTTGAGATCTATTTTGAAGCAGTTATTCCTATAGAGGCATAGCATAAGCTCCTATTACAAACCAACAATAAAGATCTGTACCCTCCAGGAAGTCCAAAAAAGCAAACCAAAACCACAAAGAGTTAACGCTCAGCAACACAGGACCCAGAAGTAAAATCAAAATGCAACATCTCCCCAGCGACCCTTTCGCAGTTTGCCCTACTATGCACGAGCACCAGAATGCAACATTTCCATCAACAACCCTTTGAGCAGCCCTTCCAAGTATTCACGACAACCAACATGAAACAGTAGCCCCAGTGACTTCATTAGTAGAGCAGAGTATACACAAGCTGTAAAATCAAACATGACCCATGCAGTATAATGTGCACATACCAGTTCTCTCCAACTACACATTACCCACCTAGAAACCAGACTTCCAAATGTTCGCTAGGACCTCAAAAGTCATTTTCCATGGCTTACTGATCAGTGGCATAGCTAGAGTTTGTGCTAGTAAGCTAGTAAGATTGCATTACGGAATGGATGGCAAACTGATAAGTTCATAGTTACTAGGTATCTCCGCCAAAGTAAAAGTACAACACAGTACAGTATCAGCAATCCATCTACATACTGTGGAAGTAGAACCCACAGCCTTCTGCATCAAAAGCACGTAAACTGCCTGTAATACCACAAACAGATTTGGCAATCCACTATCAAACATGCCCAAGGTTTTTCAAAACTTCAACTGTACAAAGGATTCTTAGTATATTTCCCCATACATAAACAGCACTCATTTCACAGTGTCAACTCCACTTAGGGCAATACTGGCAAAAGATAAACCAAAGAAGAACAGCATCTGATCACAAAAGCCTACATTTTTAATACCGAAAGCCAACTACTCTTGCTTGTTCATTTTATGCTGCAATAGGAAATAGTACTAGGTCTTGCATTAGTACAAATTTTCTGAAAGGTATGAAATCTGAAACTCAAATGTCTGCCATTATTTTCTAACTTCAGTCTTTAATGATTTGCCACTAATTTGCCAGAAAAACGCAATTTTATGAAAAACGGACCAAAAGTGTAATGCAAAAATATAAAGTTGCCAGACAATACAGCTGGGTACCTGTCAAAGAAGGGACACCATTTTAATATGAGCACAGTTAACTTGAGCAGCTGACAAAATTAGAGAATCTACATGCATTAAAGTAATGTATAACTCTGATCATTATAACTCTGATCATTACAGTTATTTATAAAAGTAAACCCTCCAAGTTTTCTTCCAAAATTGCTATTTTGCAGAGATTATTGGGGGAGAGCAACATTTTGAGCCAAAATTGGGGCCAGTTGAGTGGTTTGGGTACTCCCAATTCTATAAAGCGATTTGCACATACCTCTCAACCTCTTAATGCAGGAAATCTGGACAAGGCCAAATATATTGGGGGAACATACAAACAGTACTAAAAATTGATCTTGTATAAACTTAAGACAGTTGATAGAATATCAGGTCTTGCTTTAGCATGCATTTTTCTGAAGATTATGACGTCTGAAACTTAACGTTGGTCATTATTTAGTGACTTCATGCCTAAATGATTTGCCAGAAAAGTTTTATTTTGCATTTTACAGCACAAACACCAATAAATATCTGCTAAACAAAGCAATGCAGTCTCACAATGAAACTAGACTTACCATTAAAACTTCTCTGCCCTTAAAACTCACATTCATTGAAACAGCATAGAAACCCACATTCAAAAAAATACATTTTGTCAGTGGTAGATAAAGATGAACTTTGGGATGTTTTCAAATCATAGCCCCCTTGCACATGAAACAGCAGACCTGTCACTAGTGGTGTTCCCCAGGGATCTGGCCTGGGACCCCTACAGTTTTGGCATCTACTTCTCAGAGGTCCAGGCAAAGACAAAAGGCCTGTAGCTGACCAACTCTGTGGACGAGTATAAGTTAGGTCCAGTCATTGACTGCCCAAATGACATACTGCAAGAGGGTCTCTCAGCAACAAAATGACTGGTGCCAAAGTCGTGGTCTTAACAAACTCAAAAATATATCATATCATTCAGCAAAAAAATGGCCCTACTGATTACCACATCTACGGCAACCCTCTAAGCACGCAACCTGTAGTGAGAGACCTGGGTACTCATGCTGGCAAAAATCTCACATTTGACCATCATGTAGTGGCAGTGGTCATGAAAACCTTTTACTTGGTTCATCTCATAAGTAAAGGGATTGCATCCAGAAAAAAAGGAGGTTATTACTTCTCTGTCCTCCACTCTCATTAGGCCAATAATTCAGTATAATGCCCTGTCTGGTATGTACCTCTTCAAACACCTGCACCAACTGGAAAGGCCACAGAAATACCTCACAAAGAGAATCCATGGCCTCCAACACCTATCCTATGCAGACAGGCTCAAATCACTATCACTACCGGTATCATACAGATTGATTAGAGGTGATCTGTGGCTTGCCTACAAGGCAATATCAGACCCTGCCCTGCTAGAGATGCTCCACATCAATAAGTCTAATCCCTTGTGCATTACCCTTCGATGCAGCATCAACACAACCTGCTGGAGAGACAGATTTGTCTGCCAGAGGCCGCCCTGTCTCTGGAATAAGCTTCCCATACTTGTCAAATAGAGTACCTCGCCACCCTCTTCAAGTGCAACCTTGATGAGTGGATGGGAAACCACAAATATGTCCCAGGGTTCCACCTGTGTCTCCCACTGACAGAGGCGACAGGTGCTGAATGAGATTTCTTTTGGGGATAAACTCTTGGCTAAGCTTATAAAGGCCCAGGGCTATTAGCCTAGCAACCTCCTATGATCCAGCACAGCGATACCAATCTAGACTCAGCAGGTCTGAATCTAGCTGATGGTATACAAGGCAATGAAAACACAATTTCAAAATGCGCATAAAAAGCAGTCACGAACAGCAAACATGAAGCAGTAATTCAGTTAAATGCAGTTTAAATGCAGTTAGCAAAGTGCAGTGCTGGCTTAAAATATTCTTAAGTTTTCAGTTTGTTTTCCCCGGTGGACAGCTTGGCTTTCAATGCAGATGCACTCCGGACCCCTGGCTAATTTGGTTAGCTAGGAGCGAGTTTGCCTTAAAAACAGCATAGTGTGAAAAATTAAGTACTCCATTTTCTAATCTGCATGTACTATGATTTCTAAACCTCAAAGGCTGACAGGCATGTCTGGAGTATATCCAGATTTGTAGCCATACAACTACCCACAACTGTAAGAATCACAAATACCGAGGTCTTGCCTCAAAAACAGAAAACACTAATTTTGCTTAATGTAACATGTTCTTTCAGCCATTCCATAAATTCTGACTTTCTGGACCCCAACTTTGAGACGAGTCATTTTAATTCTAAAGAAAAAATATATTACCGATCAAATAACTACTGAATAAATTGATATTTAAATGCGTTATCACCAACAGAAATCGTGAAGTCAATACACCTCAGACTAAATATCATACTTCTCACATGACTACACTATTATTAGTTTTTAAGTATACGCTTTTTACCAAAAATGCAACAAGAATGACTTTATTTGGCACAGTGATATCAAAACCTTACACTCAAAACACAAACTGGTGTCCACAAAGCAAGAACCGAACGAATACTTTACTTAACGCAATTTATTTTCAACACAATAAAGGCATTTTCGCTCATGCCAATGCAGAAGATTCATCAGAATGTAAGAAAAAGTTCGCCAACTTTTTAAATTTAAAATAACAGAGTGACGTGGCATAATATCACTTCCTGCAAATCACTCTCATTTAAAATATTAAAAGTGCGATAAAGTAAACAAAAGGGCATGTTTAACCCATCAAATAAAACATCACATAAATCGTGGTAAAAAATAATAACTACAGTATACCAGCTAGTCCGTTCCCAGAAGGGAGCACATATAACCCAACAATAACAGTTTACATTCACAAAAGGAACCGCATGAATGTACTACTTATGATCTTGTATTTTAAAATTCTGCTAAAATAAGAACCTAAGATATGACGTGCTTTGGCTCTCTACTTTAGGCCCTTAAAATGCTGCAGTAAACATATCGACTTGTTCCAATACTGTACGTCTAACAAGAAAAAAACAATTGCAAAATAATTCATTTCTTGGGAAACACAACCAGTTCCGATCACTCACCGTGTTCATTAGTGAAAACTCCGCGACTCTAAAAGGGAAATTGCTCACTTCCAACTGGCTGGTACGTTACTTAAAGGAGCCCACACTTAAATGAAAAAGTATGTACGTAGGTTTTTTTTTTTTTAAAAGCTACCCCCTCTTCTAAACAAATTGTACTGAAATCAGTATGCCTCCCGACGTCCCTGATCCGGACTTCAACTTAGGACGAAAGGCACAAGCACGAAAAAAAAAAAAGGGTCCAACTGTAGACAACATCTTGGAACAAAGAAAACACAGGAATCTTGGCGTTAAAAATAAACCGGTGGTATTACAGGAAGAAACATGTACAATACCTTACCAATTGGGTAGGGAACGGCAGGAAGAGAAGGTAGTTGCTGTGCTGAGCTGACCGGTAATTCGAAACTGCAGTGGCTGAACGGGAACTCCTCGTAGTGTAAAGTAGAGGATCCAGTAGCAGGTAAAATCTCCAGTTCTTCGCAAAAAGAACAAAATACCTGCTGCTGGACCCGCTATTTATTAGGGGCAAACAAAAGAAGCTTGGTTATGGGGTGGAGGTGTTATGCAAGTGGTGGCTCGGAATGCAAGAATCCGATTGGCTGCCACCACTTGCTTAGCAAGAACTTTTCAAACGGTTTTTCTAAAAAAACTTCAATGTGACCTTAATGTTAAAACACACTGAATCGTAACTAGATATGATAAATTACATATTTAGTTACGATTTCAGAGTGTTTTACAGTTGCAGTAAAATTAGCAGTACATTTTCACCGCTGGAAGCACTCGGGGTGAATGGCTTGAAAACTGTATCTTCTCATGGCGCGCTCGGCCTTAAAGGCACAGGCGCCATGAGAAGGCACTCGGGGTGAATGAGTTAAACCTAACTCCTCCTCCAAAACATTACTCTGTATGTATTGTTCCCTCAATTTCTCCTTTTTTTTCTATGTAATTTCCCCAACCCTTTTCTAAAGATCCCACTTCCAACACTCCATCATACATTCTTATCCAAATCCAGCCTACTTAGTTATTTAATTTAAACCATCTCTTCCCCTACCCTAGAGAAAACTTGACCTAGAGATTGTTCTTTTTGCCCACCAATCTGTCTTTCATTTTATACATGGATGATAGCCTGTGCTACCTCATCCCATTTTTTTTCTTACTCATTGCATTGCTACTTTAATGCCTGTCCTCCTGGCTTGACTGTCTGTCGCCTGATGCTACTTATATTTCCCATTTCCCTTTTTTTGTCTGTTGTGAATATGAAGGAAAATGAACCTAGACCTTTGTCTGTGGGATATACATCTGGTCTGTATCATACATTGTCATTGTTCAGATCATAATGCCTAATGATGATAAATGCCACAAACTATGGCTTTTATACAGCGATTTATTGATGTATTTCTGACTTGTCTGCATGGTGTTGTGATCAAACTATTATTCCAAACAAGCATCATGTTACATTTGACCACAAGATTGTAACATTAGTAAACATCTGCTTAAAAAAAAAAAACACCTTTCAAAATGTGTATCAGCAGTCTTTTTTAGGAAATGACCCCAAATCACTGGCCCAGGTGGCCTCCAAGTGTATAAAATATGGTTAGGTCACCCTAACTTTGGGCAGATCCTTCCTAAGTTCATTCACAGCAGCTATCTCCTTTCTTTCCATGTCAACCTAACTTTGGATAGGGCCATCCAAAACTGCTTTCCTGTTGCTCTCATATGGACTCTCTTCTTGACTCAGTAAAAGAAAAAAGGTCTTGCCATGTGTACAGTCTTCTTGTCTAAAAAAAAAAAAAAAAAAAAAAAAAACAGTCCACATACAATAGACTGGTCACCAGCCTCTCTAAATCACGTTTGTTGCTCTGGCCCCTTCAAAAACCACTTATCAGTGTTTTCTCCCTCTTTTTTATTTCTTACATATTGTAAATTAATGCTGGATTACCATCCTTGTTGGCATAATGGTTAAGGTATTTACCTCACAGACGCAAGGTACAGGGTTTGATCTTCACCTTTGAGTGAAACTGATTAAGCTTGAAGTGGCCCTCAAGGGCTGCTACCCTAGTATTTACCTGTGAACCTATAAAACTCACTAAACTACTTGTTCAGTTGCCTACCCAGTCCTAATTGAATCTGCAGAAATGTGAATTGGCAGATTGGGCTAATGCCCATCAGACTCAGTAGCTGCTTCATTTCGAGCTGCTCTACCTGCAGAATGTAGCCTGAAGGTGATGTAGTTAATGAACTAGTAGCCATTGCTCCCTTAGTCTACCTCAGCCTCTGTCAAAAGGACTTGTTGGCATCTTGTATTCTGATCAGTCTTAGATCCCTTCAGTGGCAATATTACTTGATGTTTCGTAAGTATGATGCCGCCTTGTCAAAGGGTGGATTTCCTCTACAATCCTATTATCCAAAAGCTCACTAGCTCAGAAAAAAACAGTACATGAAAACCACTAAGGAAGGTCACACTATGTGTGCCATATATTTACTACATGCAGCATGCAAGTCTTGCATTGGTAGGGGTAGCAAATCAATCCCTCAAAGCTGTCTTTGATCCTTTTATGTGCCATGAATCTTGTCCATTATTTTTTATAGGTTCATAGGTTCATAGGTAGATACTAGGCTATCTGCCCTAGGGCATTTATAAGCCTAGCCAGAGTGTATTTGGCTTCCGCCTCCCTATTAGATTAGCCTACTGTGCCTCTGTAAAGTAGGTCACAGAAGGTACCCTTTTAAGATTAGTTTACTGTGCCTCTGTCTAGCAGGGACACAGGAGAGATCCCAGGGGTGAATTTGCGATTTCCCATCCACGCGTCCAAATTTTGCTTGAAGAGGATCAGCGAGGGGCTATGTCTAACATGAATTGGGATTCTATTCCAGAGTGAGGGGAGCCTCTGGGAAATGAATCTGTCCCTCCAGCATGTCCTATTTATTTTTGTGCTGAGGTTTAGGTCCCTGGAGCGTGTAGCTCCAAGGGACTTGGATTTTTTGAGGTGGAGCATGTCCATTAATTCTGGGTTTGACATGGCTTTGTACATCAGGCATAGATCACCTCTGAGTAGGTGGTAAGCAACTGAGTAGAGCTGGAGTTTCTTTATTCGAGCTGCATAGGACATCTGTTTATAGCCCATGATCCTCTTGGTGAGGTAATTTTGGGGTCTCTCCAGTTGCTGCAGGTGTCGGGTAAGGTACATCCCAAAAGGGGCATTGTATTCAATTATGGGCCTGATGAGTGACGAGTAGAGAGGCACAATGACCTCTCTTGATCTAGATGCGAACACTTTCGTGATAAAGTGGGCTATATAGAAGGTCTTTCTAACCACTTTGGCAACGTGATTATCAAAGGAGAGATTACTATCTAAGTTGGTCCCCAAATCTCTAATGACTTCTTCCGTACTTATGGATTACCACCTATGTGGTAATTTGTGGGCACCTTGTTTTTCCCAAAGGGGATGACTATGCACTTTTTAGCATTTAGCTTGAGGCCGTGTCTCTGGCACCAAGCATCCATCTCTGTGAGACCCTTTTGGAGGATGCTTGTGTCAGCTGGAGATTCGATTATGGCCCCCAGTTTGCAGTCATCTGTGAACTTTGTCAGCCATAATCCCCCCGTGTTAGCCTGAACCTCAGAGAAGTATATACCGAACAAGAGAGGTCCCAGAACTGAGCCCTGTGGGACGCCACTTGTAACTGGTTTGGATTCGGACATGGCACCTGTGATTCTAACCAAGTGGGTTCTATCTCTGAGCCAGTTTGCAACCCATCTTGTGATATAGGGGTTGATATTTAAGCTGGTAATCTTATTTATAATGCCCAAGTGGGGTATTGTGTCAAAGGCTTTTGGGAGGTCCAGGTAGGCTGTGTGGACTACCTTGCCCTCATCTATGGCTTTGGTAACTGTTTCAAAGAAATCAACTAGGTTTAAGAGGCAAGATCTGCCCTTAACAAAGCTGAATTGGGTAGGGTCCAGTGTCTGGAGGCTCCCAATGTCTTTGTTTATGAGTTCCATGATAATACGCTCCATAGCTTTACAGACCAGACTAGTCAGGCTTATGGGGCGATAGTTTCCAGGGTCCGTTGTGGCACCACCTTTGTGGAGTGGGACCACTGTAGCTGTATGCCATTCTTTGGGTACATATCCTATAGTAAGGCTAAGTTTGAACAGTGACTTAATGTGAGGGTTCAGTTCTTCTTGGAGCTCATGTAAGACACAGCCTGGGACACCATCCAGTCCCATAGATGCTGTGTTTTTTGCTTTGGAGAGGGCAGCTTTCACCTGTGCATCTGTGATGTCAGGGAGGTTACATTCAGTTGGGATAGGCGTTTGCTCCTTTGGGGAGGAAGGGGGAGAGAAGTTTGCATTGAATCTGTCTGCCAGGATGTTGGCTATGTCTGTAGGGTCAGTATATTTTGTACCGTTATGCAACAATTCAGAGCATATCTGGGAGTTTCCGCCCATGTTCTTGACATAACTAAAGAAGGCCTTGTGATTATCTTTAGTTCTAAGGCAATTTTTCTTTCGAAACTGGCCTTTCATGATTTTATGAGGGATCGAAGTTTCTTGCTAATACTGATCAGAGATGCCTTCCCTTTTTGGGATTTTGCTCTGTCATGTAGTAGCTTCCTTCTTCTGTTGTATAGCTTATTTATGGCCAGGGTCCACCAGACCGGTCTCCTGTTTTTGGAGGAGTGAGTCTTGGTTTTAGTTGGGCTAGCACGATCCATGCATTCCTGCAGGTGCTCATAGAATGCATTTGTAAAGGAATCTGCGGATTGGGCTGTATTATCCTCTGGCCCAGGGGCTTTGAAGGATTCTACCTCAGTCTTGAGAAGTGCAAAGTTGGCTTTTGAGAAATTCTTTAGAGTGATTTCCTTGGCTGGGGGTGGGGACGGGATATGGATGTCCAGGGAAATTTGTTTATGGTCTGATCTTACCAATGAGGGGTTTACCTCTGGTGTGGAACATAGAGTCCCCATGTTGGTGATGACCAGGTCCAATACGTTGTTCCCTCTTGTGGGAGTGGTGACCAGTTGTTCCATTGCGTTAGAGTTTATAAATTCAAGGAACTGTTGGGCGAGGGTGTTTGGGCTTGAGTAGTTTTCCCAGTCAATGTTTGGGTAGTTGAAGACACCCAATAACATAGTGTTTGGAGAGACCTTCATATTCTCTAGTGTTCTCAGGAATGCCAAGTGGGGTTCCTGTAATAGGGAGGGTGTTCTGTAGCAGGCTACAAACTGAAAGGCAGTTTTGCCTGCTGTTAGTTGCACATGGATGGCTTCTGATGCTTCGTGCAGTGCCACTAACCTGGAGGTGTAGGTATCTTTGATGAATATAGATACTCCCCCTCCTTTTGTGCTTCAGTCCGAGTTTTGGGGCCGAAACGCATGGTATGAGTTATAACCTGGTAGTGCTGGGGTGCTCTCAGGAGCCTTGAACCAAGTTTCTGTTACTGCACAGACATCAATTTTCTCCATACTGAGGAGAGTCTCGAGTGTGTGCATCTTGAGGTTTAGACTGCTGGCATTGAGTAGCATTACCTTTAGTTTTTTTATCTTTGGGTTGTCTATGGAGGTGGGTTTGTCCTTTGAGCCTTGCCTAAAAAAGGCACTATGGGGATGGCAAGAGCCTTGGCCAGTATACGAAAGCCTAAGGGTGACAGGTGCAAGCCGTCCCTAGCGAAGCAACATGGCTTGTCGAGCATGTCATCCCAGGCTGACAGACACTGGATCCCCTTTGAATGACACCAATACTTTAGCCAATTGTTGAAACTGATCATTTTGTCTTTATACTGTGGCATCATTCTTGGTGAGGGCAAGATGCTACTCAAGGTCAGGGTCATACCAGCCTGGGCTACGTGGTCAGAGAGCTCCTCTATGTCTCTTTTCATGTAGTCCAGGGAGGTACTTCTCAGGTCATTCACACCAGCATGGACAATGACAGAGTCATACTTGTACTTGCTTTGATGTGACCTGAGTGCTTGCGTTATGTGGCGGATCCTGGCACCTGACAGGCAGCTTACAGTGACCTTCTCCTTGTTCAGTCTGGTGAGCGGGACGACAGTGTGCCGGACAATAGAGTCCCCTATAACAAGTGTATTTGGTGTGTTGTATGGCCTTAAGAGCTGTGACTGTGAGACACACTGATTTTGTGAGATATGTGATTTGTGGGTATTGTTGAGGGGTGGCTGTTGCTTGGATATCTGCTTAGGAGGTCTTTGCTGTTTAGGCAGATTTTTATTTAGAGCCTCCGAGTATGTTTTTGTGTGTTTATGTGTTGGGTATGCAGATGCAATAGGTCTTGTGTGAGACTGGATTTGTGGTGTGGGTGGTTACCTTTTCCTCCTGACTGACTGTGCCAGTCTTGGGATGAGAGAGCTCTGCCTCCAGTTTGGCTGTGTAACTGCATCTCTCACATGTATTAGAGTTTGTTGGAAGGAGGAGAGGGTTGTCTGTGTACATAAGGCAATTGTAACATTGCCTCAAAATTCCCAGATTCACCAGCTGGACTGGAGAGTAACCTTGAAACTGACACTTGGACATACCAGATTAGTATAGGGAACTGTTTTTTTACTGATCAGATTAGGGAAGGGAACTGATTTTTCACTTGATCAGGAAGGACCAATCAGGAGTCTAATACTTATGACAAGTCAAGGAGGGTGTAGTGATTTAGTTAGTTAGTGTTTCCTTGTAAGAGCTGAGCAAGTGCAGGGCATTAGAAAGAGAATAGAGTGATTACTTTGAGAGTTTGAACAGTTCTAAGGGAAAAAGTGAAGAGCAGACTTTGTTGAGCCTGGACTAGTTTAAACCTGTTTAGGCGGCGCTGCCCGACTCGATTCAGTGTGCAAAACCACGCAAAAAGAGAGTTGTAGGGTTTTAAGAGAGAGAGATCAAGGAGTTTAGAATTGACCCAAAATTGCCAATAAAACTTCAGCTTCTAGGTAGTAACCACTCCTCCAGGGACAGGCAGGCTGTTCAGTGTTAACCACTCCTACTGGTGAACACAGAGACTTCCCTTTAGTCCAAGCTAGCACTGGCCTTCTAGAAACTTCCAAACAGTTCAGAACAGCAAATCTGTAACTGAACTTTCTTAACTTTCAGAAAGTGGGAAAAAAGCAAGATTTTTTTTTTTTTTTTGTAGTTTAAAGGTAGCAGAGATACACAAGCAGCAAAATAATCACAACAGTGCAATAAATGACCCCAAACTTGAGTGCTAGGCCAAAATCAGGTAAAATGCAGTTTTTAGAGAAAAAAGCAATTTTAAATTAAGTGCAACACAGGAAATGCAGTAAACCGGCTCTAGATGTGTTCCGCGTACTGTTACTGTTACAGATATAAACTTTAGCAAGCCGGAAAATAGCAAAGTAGGCGGCAAAGCAGTAAACCATAACAAAAAATCAGAAGGAAATACTTAAAATCACAAAAGTGGCTCCTTTTCTTCTCTCAGCGTTTTCTCCCCTTGGTAGGTGCTTCAGCAACAACTAGCAAGCATGAAAAGACACCAAAACCATGAGGAAGCCGGGTTTTAAGAGAGACAGATCAAGGAGTTTAGAATTGACCCAAAATGGCCAATAAAACTACAGCTTCTAGGTAGTAACCACTACTCCAGGGACAGGCAGGCTGTTCAGTGTTAACCACTCCCACTGGTGAACACAGAGACTTCCCTTTAGCCCAAGCAAGCACTGGCCTTCTAGAAACTTCCAAACAGTTCAGAACAGCAAATCTGTAACTGAACTTTCTTAACTTTCAGAAAGTGGGAAAAAAGCAAGATTTTTTTTTTTTCTTTTTGTTGTACTTTAAAGGTAGCAGAGATACACAAGCAGCAACATCATCACAACAGTGCAATAAATGACCCCAAACTTGAGTGTTAGGCCAAAATCAGGTAAAATGCAGTTTTCAGAGAAAACAAAATTTTAAATTAAGTGCAACACAGGAAGTGCAGTAAACAGGCTCTAGATGTGTTCCAAGTATTGTTACTGTTACAGATATAAACTTTAGCAAGCCGGAAAATGCCAAAAAGTAGGCAGCAAAGCAGTAAAACTTAACATAAATTCAGAAGAAAATACTTAAAATCACAAAAGTGGCTCCTTTTCTTCTCTCAGCATTTTCTCCCCTTGGTAGGTGCTTCAGCAACAACTAGCAAGCCTGAAAACATGCCAAAACCATGAGGCAGCCTGGTTTTAAGAGAGACAGATCAAGGAGTTTAGAATTGACCCAAAATGGCCAATAAAACTACAGCTTCTAGGTAGTAACCACTCCTCCAGGGACAGGCAGGCTGTTCAGTGTTAACCACTCCCACTGGTGAACACAGAGACTTCCCTTTAGTCCAAGCAAGCACTGGCCTTCTAGAAACTTCCAAACAGTTCAGAACAGCAAATCTGTAACTGAACTTTCTTAACTTTCAGAAAGTGGGAAAAAAGCAAGATTTTTTTTTTCTTTTTGTTGTAGTTTAAAGGTAGCAGAGATACACAAGCAGCAAAATAATCACAACAGTGCAATAAATGACCCCACATTTGAGTGCTAGGCCAAAATCAGGTAAATGCAGTTTTTAGAAAAAAAAAACGATTTTAAATTAAGTGCAACACAGGAAATGCAGTAAACAGGCTCTAGATGTGTTCCAAGTACTGTTACTGTTACAGATATAAATTTTAGCAAGCCAGAAAATGCCAAAAAGTAGGTGGCAAAGCAGTAAAACTTAACAAAAAATCAGAAGAAAATACTTAAAATCACAAAAGTGGCTCCTTTTCTTCTCTCAGCATTTTCTCCCCTTGGTAGGTGCTTCAGCAACAACTAGCAAGCCTGAAAAGATGCCAAAACCATGAGGCAGCCAGGTTTTAAGAGAGACAGATCAAGGAGTTTAGAATTGACCCAAAATGGCCAATAAAACTACAGCTTGACCTGAGTTGACTAAATGACAACTATGGGTGCAAAGCCCTTCAGAGCCTTACTGCCACAGAAGAGTACATGCCTCTGAGGCTTTCCAGGATCGACAAGTGGCTTGTGCGTTTCTTTGCTGGACAGATAAGCTCCCTTTGGAGAAAGAAAATCCAGTTTTTCTTAATTTGTTGATGTTTTATTACTTTCATTTTCAGGAAACTTATTTTAAACCTAGGAGTGTTGTGTTTTAATGGACTGTCTTGAGACTGTAATGTACTTTAAAATGGAGCACTTATTTTTTTTTCAGTTTAAATATGGTAACTGAAAACCTTTCTTTCTATGGAAAAAATTCGTTTATTTTACTTTTCTGGGTCTGGCATAGTGTTTTATAGTGCTTTTAACTGTTTTTTTCTATCAAAAAAGTAACTTTTGTAGACTGGTAGTGTTTACTGGCAATTGTTGCTTGTCTTCCATGGGAAAGAAGCACTATTTTCAGCTTAACTTTGGAACAGACTACTGGTCCCACGGTTGGTCCTTCTTCCAGCCACAAAAAAGAAAAACGATTAAGCAAACAGCCTTTGACACCACAACAAGCTAGCAATTTGCTTCCGCTGCAGGTGGGCAACTCTGCTGTGGCCATTTGTTGTACCTTAGACCACTCATCTTTGACTCTAGATCTCCCAGGTGTAGCACGTACAGCCACTATGGACCGGGGGTTAGCCACATCCTCCTTGGTTGTTGGGGTCCCTTTCACTGGGCAAGGGAGAGGCTCTCTTGTCTGTCCTGGCAGAGGGAACAGTGAAGGTATCCTTGTTGTGCCAAATGCTGTGCCCATCCATGGGGAAGCTGCTGCTGCCATCAGTAATATAGTTGGCCTCATTTTTTTCTGTCAAAAAGAAACAGAAAACCAAGCATGTATCTACTCATCCTCAATTTTCTTTGGATAGGAGTAGTGTACTGGGTCTGGCTCAGGGTTGAATTCAGGCTATTGATCCTTCTTGTAAAGTAGTTTCTGGTAAAAGAAAGTGAGATTCCTCTTTTCCTGAAGAAAACCAATGGAGTCCCCCAGTCTTCTGTGCTAGGACATCTTCTGTTTGGCATATAGTTTTCTAAAGTAAAAGTCAATATCAAATGGCTCTGGCTAAGTTTGCATATGACTGCAAGTTAAAAGCAGTCATTGAAACCACAAATGAAGTAGCCATCCAGTAGGAAGGTTTGTTTCAAATAAATTACTGGTGCCAAAAATCATGGCCTGAAACTAAAGGTAAAAAAATGCGTTATTGTATCATTTGGGAAGTCATCTACACCAGGGAAATACCAAATTGACAATATGCCCCTAAGAGTTGACCCAGTTGTTTGGGATTTAAGAGCTTATTTGGACAGTGACCTAACTTTTGACCAACATGTGTCTGTTGTTGTAAGAAAGCTCTTCTATAGTGTACAACTTCTAAATAAATTGATTGTGTCTAGATCTAGGGCTGTTATTGTTCCTGTTTACCCTGCCTTTATTAGGCCAGTCATTGAACATAATGCTCCCTTTTGGCATATATGAAACTGAAATGCCCACAGAGATACCTTACTAAGAGGATACATGGCCTAAACATGTTCTACATAGATCAACTCAAAACCCTGTCACTATAGTCTGTATCCCACAGATTACTAAGAGGTGACCTGTGTCTTTGTTACAAGACATTCTCCAACCCATTACTTATGGATTTGCTGCACATCAGCAATGAGATGACATCAGAAATACTCACTGTTGGGATCTAAAAGCATCTTTTGGAACATCAACAGAATATTTTGGAGGGACAAGTATATTTTGCAGAGTATACCACTGCTATGGAACAGACTCCCATCCACATAAAACAAGATTCATCCCTGTCCATTTTCAAGTGCAACTTAGATCTATGTACGGGAAACAAAAAATTTACCAGGACTGCCTCCTGTACTACTAATGGATAGATGCATCTGCTAAATAGTTTAGCCCATGCATGGGTCACCTCAAATTATCTATAGTATGATCCCAGTTATTCTCTTTATGGCTAATATATAATTATCGACCATGGGATGAGTATGGCCAAACTGTAATCAAATGAGATGGGTTATTTGGAGCATAAAAACGGAAAATGGCTAGGCTTAAAATGGCCCATAAGCGCAGCTAGCCTAGTGCTTATCTATGGAGCTATGAACCTGTAAGAGATTCAGGATTCTGAATCTGAACATGAAGATGCAGGGAAATATGCAGGGTTTTACCCTCAGATTTCTGATTCAGACTTGGAAGAGAGCTCAGTTTCTGATTCTTCCTGTTGGATTTTCACTTTCTCTGATACTGTCGCTAGAATGTGCAGTGTTTTCACGGGGAAAACCCTGAGCTTTATTAGTCCCCCAGAAAATATTGTGAGTTGTTACAGAGTGATTTTCCAGAACCTATATTCATTCCTCCTGTTCTGTCTGCTTTAAAGGTTGTGTGTGTTACTGCCTGCAGTTTTCCTGATAGTCAGCCAGCTGCATCTGAAAAGGCAGTTAGGCTGTATAAAGTTCCTCAGTCTTTTCAGTTTTATATACTATTCTTAAACCTGACTCGGCTGCTGTAGCTTTAGTTGTCCCACTTTTCTAAGCACTTAGTTAATTTCAATCCTACTCTTTCTGATAAGGATGGGAAACTGGTGAAGTGACACACTGACCCTCATGTGCAGGGAAAAGGGGGTTGTGAATGGATGGGAATAAAGCGTATACTTCTACAACTTTGATTTTCAGAATTTTGAATTGTCAGGCTCATATGTTAAAGTTTATTCTGACAAACCGAATCTCTGAGGAATGTTTTATATGCAGTTTCTCTCTGTGAGGAAACATCTGCTTTAGATAATTTCTTCTATTTCACAGGTCACTGCTCATTGTTTACAATGCGTGTTTGACTCTGTTGATACTTCTTCCAGGGCTATGGCCACTGGTACTGTTTTCAGGTGGTTTGCATGCTTGCCTTGCCAGAACCTCCCAGACAATGTTAAAATAAGATTTTAAATTCTCCCTTCAATAGAGCTTTAGTGTTTGGCCTTTCTCATGCACAGGTGATCATGAAGTATTGAAAACTGTTACAGAGATAAAACATTTTGGGAATAATACTTGCAAAAAAATGTTTTGGAGAAAGAATGGGATTAAGACAAGGCAGGAATTGAACAATTTATGTAATATTGGATTGATTATATTGTATAGAAGTTTATATGTGATGTATAATGTTTATAAATGTGAAATTATTAATATGGTTTGACTAGATTTATGTAAATCTAAGTTTGCTTATGTCAAAAGTGATAATTCAATAAAGATGATTTTTTAAGAGTGTGATGAAAGGGCCAACATTCAAAACTCTTTATTGACTCCTTCACACAGAATTTCTGTTCCTGGGATATCAAATAAACACTTCAGCACATAGAACTTTTCTTCCACAGGACAAAAATATATCTTAATCTAGATGTGTTTCTAAGGTTTTCCACTTAGACTTTGTTCACAGTGAGGGAGTTCTGCAGGAGTTTGGGTCTCGTAGCATCTGCGGTTCTCATAATACCCCTGGCAAGGCTGTACATGGGAAAGATACAGTGGTATCTGTAATCTGTTTGGTCCCAGAACAAATACCCTTTATCTTTTCAAATCCCAGTACTGGGGGTTGTCAGAAGAGAAATCTCTTGGTGGAGACAACAGATATCCTTAAATCCAGGTCTCCCCTTCTCCCTTTCTGCTCCAAAGCAGTCACCATAGGCACATCAGACTTTGCTTGGTGAACAGTTTCAGGAGGGATAAATGTGCAGGAGTTGTTGGACATGAAAGACAGATTCAAGCATATAAATATCAAGGAGATGATCTCACTGATCAAGTCATTCAACTCTCGGAACCATCTTTGGTCCTGGGGAATCTCTTCAGGTGCTTACACACAATATACAGTAATGTGGTACATCAACAAGCAAAGAGGGACCAGGTCATACTCCCTTTGCAGATTAGCCATGGTAACTTGGAATATAACTTCACTGCACAGTCTCACTCTACAGGCATCCTGCATTCTGGACACAAGAAAGTCTGCTACTAGAAAATCATATATTAGCAAATTAGCAAATGGAAAGGATGTTCTGGTTGGTGCAAACAGCATAGCCAGCACCCATTTAAGGATAGTTGTTCTCTATTTCTACAATATTTGTATGAGTTGCTATCCTATGGCTTTTCTTATTCTTCTGTCATGATTCATTTGTCTGCCATTTCAGCATGTCTGTCCATGGATCCTCCTCTTTCAATGCAGTCTCATGTCAAAATATTCTTGAAAGGGGTTGTGATGCCCTTGCACTGACCCAGTAATCAAGGAGCCTCAGTCCTCACCACTGGCAACAGCTAGGGGACATATACACTGGGAGGATGACCAGTACACACACAGTAAAGTACAATTTCCCTTAAGAGCACACAGAAATCACTGTCAGTGTGGGGCTGGTTTTTCTCTCTCTCTCTCTCCAGATCCCCAATAAAACTCCCCACTGGCACATCTATAGGGTTGAGATCTCAGTTGAGTGGTTAAGCCAAAACCTTCAGCACACTGCCTATGCAACCAGTGCTTTGTGTCCCTGCCCAAGTAGCTGACACACACACATTTTGAGATTTGATTTATATATAAACATACACACACACAATTACACACAGACACACACACACACACACACACACACACACACACACACACACACACACACACACACACACACACACACACACACTAGCTATGCCCCCTTTTGCCCAGACTATAAGGTAGTTATCACTGCCACCAACCACTCTTATCAGCTACTCTAGGCCCTTAACAAAGGGTTTTCAGTCCTACTGTGTAATGTTACTAATAATCCAAATGGTAGTTTTGAACAAGCACCAGGCTATTAGGAGTGGCCTGTACATTGTCACCAAATACATATACAAGTAATCTAAGGGCTTAAATATGTCACACAAATAGCCACAAAGATAGGTCTAAATATATTTAATAATAAATAATAAAAGAACAAGACAATACTCAGTGCATCAGCACTGTAACTTCAGAGTTAAACATCACAGGAAATATTTTAAAACAACATTGCAGAACAGTCTCAAATAAATACAGAAAACATCTAAACTAATCTTTACTATATTCTTATTTATATCTAAAGGAGATCATATGCCCTAAAGCTTACTTACAGCCAGGCAAGTGCAGATGATGAAGATGAGTGGATGTTCTTGCTAGGTCCAAGACAAAATACAAAATGCACAGTCTCTCTCTGAGAGACATCCCAAATTAATATCAAACATTACTGCTGGGCCAGCTTGGATGACATCACTCTTTGTCATCTGACTTCACTTCCCAGGCTAAACAGAAAGTTAACAGAATTTAACATCTCTGTGTGAGAAATACATATCTCTCAGATCTTTGCAGATCTTGGAAGTCATAAAAAAATAAAACACTTTTACATTTGAAACTTAGTAATTGCAACTATCCAAGCCAATACAAAAAACTTCTAGCTGTAGACATTGTGTCTGCTACTGAACTGAAACAGAGAGATAACATCTTTTGTTTATGGCTCAGCTATAAAATAACTTAACCTCAACTATTCTAAAGTTTTACAGGTTAATCTTCTATGTTCCAGCAGGGTACACTGTGGATACATCTTATCTCAGTACATAACATGCAGTTCTGTATAAATCATATGAATAGTCACAAATGACATAGAATTATTTAAAAAATTCCAGATAGCTGAGCTGGCAGCATGAGATGGGGTTATGCATAAGAGGCCTCCGCTCCTTGTGAACTTATTTGGCTGTTTGAGAAGGTAACACTTGCTCCATTTGAATCAGTTAATTTGGCTGACTTGAGGTTCTTAACATGGAAAACAGTTTTACTAATTGCTCTGACCTCTGCAAGAAAGTATCTGAGTTACAAGCTGTTATTGTGAGTCAACCCTATCTCTTTTTCCGTAGGGACATGGTTTCTTTGATAAATGATCCTTCTTTTATGCCTAAAATGTATCCAAGTTTACTTTAAGTCAAACTATTCATGCCCCCCTTTTCTTTCCTGAACCTGAAAATGAGGTAGAAAGGATATTCCATACCTTGGATGTTCAGATAAAATTCAGGTATTATCTTGACAGAGCTAAATCTTTTAGATCTTTTGATCAGTTGTTCATTTATTGTGAAGGTAAGAAGAAGGGCCACTTCTGTCAAAACAGACTATTTTCAAATGGGTTTCTAAAGCTATTACCTTTTATTATGCTTGCCATAACGAAACTATTCCAGGCAAGTTCAAGGCCCACTCTAACAGGGCCTTGGCTTTATCTATGTCTTTTTGGAAAGGGTGGATTCTAAAAGTACTCTAAAAACTTATACTTAGTCCCCTGTACATACTTTTTGTACATACTTTTACAAAGCACTATAAGCTTGATTCCATCTCTAGATCCAGATCAAGCTTTGTTAGGACCATTCTCCAGGGGCTCATTCCACTTCCCAAGTGTAGTAATCTAAGGTAATCTACCCATATAGCTAAGGCTACTGCAGCAGTGATCAATATGATGATCATAGTACAGTTGCCTAATCTGAACTTATCATAACAGTACATCTTTGAATGATCACTGCTGCAGTAGATGCTCCCTCCTTTTATCCTCCTTGTTTTTGGTGTGTTTTCTATGCCACAGTGTGGACATTTATTTTTTGTTGTTCCTAGCATTGTCCTTAAAGAGCTCAGCCTCCCTGTCTTGGCTGGCAGGAATGCTGTGAAGGGCCTCACACCTAAACTTGCCTTTTAGTCAGCTCAGCTCAAGCTGCCTAACTTGTCCTGTAGAAGGTAACCTGAAGCTGTGCAAGCAGCTGGCTGTATCCTTGGCAGGATATAACCCATATAGCTGAGGCTACTGCAACAGTGCTCATTCAGATCTCTACTATTATGTAACTTTAACTTGCACAACTGTTGCTAACGGAAAACAAAAAAATCCCTCTAGTGCCCTGCATGCCCAGTTTCCAAGACCTCAAGTGGGTTATCACCTTTTCACATATCAAGTGGTACATTTTTGTTGAGCCATCATATTTGCATAACAAACCATATGCAGAGCAAGTGCAAAGGAATGAACATCACTTTTTTGCCAAAAATAAAAGATTATTCTTACAGTATTTAAGCCGCTAATGCTGTTCATATAATCATTATGTGCTTCAGATGCAAAATAATTGTTTTATGTTACTATTAAGGGAAACTTAGGAAACTTTATGTTGTACTAAAATATTAGGACATTAGAATTTTTTATTTTTTGCATGGGACACAACCTCTAAAATAAGGACTGCCTTTTGCAAAGATGGATGGGTGGTAACCCTAATGTCCACTGGGATAAAAGTTTGCTGGCCCTCTGCCATATGATCATAGGAGATTACTAGGCTATCGACCCAGAGGTAATTTTAAGCTTAACTTTTTCATCCCAGTGTAATACCATGAAAATGCTAGTCAGTACCCAAGATTGCATTTAGTCAAGACTGCCCATGTCCAGGAGCATTGTGGGCACTATCCCCGGTAAGAATTTATTGTGCCCATTCCACTCATCCAGGTTCCTCTTGAACAGTGTCATAGAGGTGCACTGTTTCACATGAATTGGTAGCCTGTTCTAAAGATGCAGCAGTTGCTGGGAGAAAATGTGTCCCTCCACCATGTCCTATTTAAGTCGCAGGCTATATTTAGGTCCTTGGAACAGGTAACCCTAGTCCCCTTTGATTTACTGATATGCAGCAAGTTCATTAGGTTTGGGTCTTGGATTGCTCTGTAGGCCAGGCATAAGTCTCTTCGAAGAAGTCTATGTGACACAGAGTATAGTAACAGGGACTTTAGTCAGTCTGTGTAAGGCACATGCTGGAGCCCCTTGATCTTCTTTGTTAGAAGCATTTGAAGTTTCTCCAATTGCTACAGGTGCTTTGAACAGAGCGTTATACTCAATTATGGGCCAGATTAGTGCTGAGTATAGAGGGATTATAACCTTTTGCTCTTGAGGTGATGCATTTACTAGTCAAGTATGCTATGTAGAAAGCCTTCCTTCTTTACTACAGTAGACGCATGGTGGTCGAAGTTAAGGTTGCAGTCAACGTTTGATCCCAGGTCCCTTTCCACTTCATTAGTACTTAGGGTATTGTTGTTGATTTAAGAGTGTGGAGGGACATTGTTTGTGCCAAAGAGAATGATGATGCCTTTCTTTGCATTCAGTTTAAGACTGTGACTAGCACACCAGTCAATGGGCTGTGTGAGACCCTCCTGGAGTATTCTGATATCATTTGGAGATTCAGTGATTGCACCTAGTTTGCAGTCATCTGCAAACTTGGTCAGCCACAACCCCTTGGTCTTGACCTGAACTTCTGAGGAGTATATATCCAACAGTAGGGGGCCCAACAGTGACGCCTGTGGCACACCACTGGTAATAGATCTGCTGGTTGATGTTTAGTCACCCATTTTGATAGTGTGCGTCTGATTTGTGAGCCAGTAGGTTAACCATCTTACAACGAAAGGGGCTTACATTCAGTTTGCTAAGTTTATTGATAATTCCTGAATGTGGGAATGTGTCAAAAGCCTTAGTCAAGTCGAGGTATGCTGTGTGCACAGATTTGCCATCATCAACCGCTCTGGTCACATTTTCAAAGAAGTCCACCAGATTTAACAAGTAGGATCTGCCTTTGATGAAGTCGAATTGGGTAGGATCCAAGGTTTGGAGGTCACCTATGTCTTTATTTATAAGATCCATAATGGTACGTTCCATGGCCTTACAGATGAGGCTGGTCAGGCTTATGGGTCTGTAATTCCTGTAAGTCTGTTGCTGTGCCACCTTTGTGGAGGGGAATACTCTTGCTGTTCTCCATTCCGCAGGAACAAAGCCTGCAGTTAGGCTATGATTGAAAAGGGTACTTAATGGTGATGCTAGTTCATGTTTTAGCCTGTTTAGAAGACAGCCTGGGATGTTGTCGGGTCCCATAGAGGCTGTGTTTTTTTGCCTTGGACAAGGCTTTGAGGACCTGCTCTTCAGAAATATAGGGTGGGGAGGAAGTTTGGGGGAAGCTTTGTGATAGGTTTGTAGGGGATAAGGGAGTGAAATTTTCACTAAACCTATCCGCTTGCAGGATTGCTATCTCTCTGAGGTCAGTGTATGCTAATCTCTGCAATATGTGTAGCTATAAACAATAAAGGCCACCTGACATGACATTCAATTCCCCAAAGTAAACAGCAAAGGTTAAATTAAATTTCAAAGACAGCAACATTAATGTTTTTTTTACTTTTTTTAAAAATAAAAACTGTACTCTGTTTGATATACAAAATATCAAGTCCAGTGCTTGTGCATCTGCTTGATTCTCATTTTGCAACACAGTCTTTTTGTTCTGTATATCACAATTCCACACTAGTTTTGCCTCCCAGTTTAACCTCAAGTTTGGGAAAGTGGTGTCCTTCGTCATAACCCCTTGTTTCCATTTCCCAGGTTGAGAGATCAAGGAGTTGCAAACCATTTTCTTCCATGGAAATCCTCCCTTGCCAGCTGAAACTGATGCATTGTTATATATTTCCACGTCACTGTTGTCTACATTGTCTTCCTGTAAACTTAAATGCCACTGAAATCTGAGAGGCTCTCTTTCCAAATCCTGATGTTCTCTGTGACTGTGCTTGGTGGATGTATCCTACAGTGCTTCTATTAAATTGATTTTTCATTCTGTAGACAATATCATCCACATCTGTTTTATAAACCTGATCATGTCTGAACAGTTCTTCCAAACATTCATTATTTCAATGTTCCAGTATATGTTAAAGGCTCGCAGCCTAATAAGAAACCTACTCCTACAGTTCTAATCTCAAACATTCTGTTATCATAATAAATGTCTCAGGATGTTTTAAACACTCCTAGTTTTCAAAGAGAGCCTAATATTGATTGGAATGCTGCCCTAGGCCATTGCGTCTCTAGTATGGAAATAATCTCTTTCAATTGATGTATCAAAAGTATCCACATATTTAAAAAAAAATGTTTTTAGTCCCATTTTGATGCGAACCTCTGAACGTTTCTCCTTTTGAAATTTTAAATGCCTATAGTAAATCACTCTTTAATAGCCAATAATAGAATGGGTGATGTTTTAATGTAACTAGGCTTTCCTGTAGTGTTTGTTCTTCAAAGTATGTATCGTTTTTGTGTAATATTTTTGTACCCCCTGCAGTTTATGTGGTGGTGCTGCGGTAGCTTTGTCACCTCACAGTAAGATGTTGTCCTGTTCGATTCTCAGCCGGAGCGTCTTCTGTGCTGAGACATGCGTGAATGGGCATACCTTCGTTGAAGGTTGTGCATCAGAGCTGGCAACTTGGCACGTAAAAATCTACTGTCAATCATTAGCGGGCCGGAGTTCCTAACCGGGGAAAGCCGAAAGACACAACAACAGCAACTGGTTGAAAAAGAGCAAAATCCATTTCCATATTCTATTATTGTTCTTACAGATTTATTCAGGGGTAAAATAGCATTTGCATTCCATAAGGTGATAATCCTGATCCTAAAATAATATTCCTTACTGTTACTTACTGTGCTTCTCTCTACATATAATGTCTTCAGTTTACCATTCATTCTTCACATCATCAAGTGTCTTCAGGTAAATCACCACAATGCACCTTCATTCATTTAATTTTTGTTAGCAGTACCCACTAGTCTGATATTTTTTTCTTTTTGTATTTCAAATGACAGCAAATATATTTACATGCTCTTCTTCACTGCAACATTATGAATTCATGTTCCATTTCAAAATAAACATTTAAGTAAAAATTAACTGCAACAAATGACCAGTTCTCTTCACCCTCGGCTGATTTCTACTCTTCCTTTATTGTTTTGCTACACTATACTTCATTTCAGTTGGAAAATACCTATGACATTATCTTTCTCTTAATGTCATACACCAGTTCTTTGATCCTTAATTAGCATAGTTATCCAACTGCCCAGAATACTACCACTGGGTAGTTACTTCACACACTCCTTGCTAGACCTGTGTAATATCAGTGGTTGCCCGCAAACCAAGGCAATGCTTGCTGTACCACAACTCAGTAACAATCGTACTGACTTCATTTTAAACTCAGTCCTCCTTTCCTAATGCCTGCTCTGACCACTTTCTCCTGCATAGTAATTCAGCCTTACCTTGCTGCTCCCCAGGGCCAAACTGCTTCTATTCACCTGCCCCTCAACCCTGCACAGGCAGACTGCATATACCCTGGAGGAGGGGAGGCTAAGGACAAAATAATCTGTTTACCAGAGTTCCAGAGTGTCTACTGCTCTTACACGGATTGCAAATTAATAAAAATATTGAACCCTGCAGTTCATCACTTGTAAATACCATCTCTTTACTCTGGAAACAGTTTACTTTCACCCTGTATATCTTTTGCTAAGTATTAATCTACAATATTGCACTGGGACCTGTTTCTGTGCTAGGTATGTCACATATTATAATTTTCTGAGAGATTTTACAAAACGACTTGCTAAAAGTTTAAGGTGGCTGTGTATACAGTCTCTGCCATGTTTATAACTGAATGACCAAATCAAACTGATTAGATTTGATAATCTTGTAATATAACATGTTGCTTCTGATCCCATGCTACAAAAAACTTGAAATACACAAACATTATTTCTTTTGTAAGCCTTAGGGGCTGTCTTTTTTAATTTTTCCCTTGCTCCTTTCTTTTGGAGAACTAGAATCACATCTCTCTACCTCCTTATCCGCAGGTACTATCCCATTCATCTATGAATTGGAAGGTAGCCATCAGATTTGGTATTAGTTCTCCTCTACATCATTTTATTTCTCTGTATTAAGTTATATCAGCCTTATTATCCTACCCATAGAATTTTATAGAGTTGATTCAGAACCAAATATTGTGTGAAGGGACTGCTGTTGAGTAACCCATCAATAATATTTTTCACGTGTGATTTAGGTCTAGGTTGTTTCTACATAAATATAAGTGGCGTTTTTGCTGTCTCTGCCTTCCTTTGGGTACATCTCTTTGTGCACATTCCTTCATTTTTATTAAGAGTTGCTGTACTTTTCTTAGGTACGTGTAACATTTTGTGGGGGTAATCAGAAACAATTAGCAGATGGTGTTACATGAAATAGTCCTATAAGCACTGACACATTAAAGGGGTGATTGATTGACACAAGTACCACTACAGGAAAAACAGTACAATATTCATTGCATGCAAATGACATCTTAATGTTATACAAATGAGAGCCAACATGTTAATAAGTCCCACCTCATATGAAATGAAGCACGGTGGAGTGATTCAGAGATGGAGTGCTGAGACCTGTAGTGGTTCCCTATTCTGAAAACCAGGATTTCTCATGTACAGGAGCTTCACTCACACAGTTATGCCAGAAATAGCAGCAGCCAAAGCTTAGCACAAGTGTTAGTGCTCTGCTGTCAGAGCCAGTGCCCATGATGCAGCGCTCTGCTCTCCTCCTCATTACATTGGCTGACATATCTTTACCTCAATGACAAGGGCAGTGTCGACTGTTACTGTGTGGATACAGACACCATACAGGAGGTAGCAATCATCTGTCAGACACATGGAATCAAGGGAGATGAATGGACTACCCATCCCAATGGATATGAAAGTTTGTGTAGCATTAACTGCCCTTGCTATGGAGAAGTTTCAGACTCTGACATGGAACACATCAGTAATCTATGAGGCCTGACACATTGATCCTGCACTAGTTCCTTAGCATGATACTGGTCAAGTGAAGGAGGATATCTGGTTTCCATGGACAGCCAAGGGGAGAACCACCATTTTGTTGGCATTTTACACCACAGTATATTTCCCAGGTAGCCAGTGATTATACTCATATTGCCGTTGAGTCCCCACTAACTCCACATATTGCTTGGCATATCAAATAGAAGGGTTTATACTCCATTTGCCAGGTGGTTTGCAATGCACATGGTATTATACAGACAATGTCTCTGTGTCCCACCCAGGTAGTGCCCATGTTTCAGATGTATGGCATACGTGCAACCTGTGCTAGTGTTAACCATTGTTTGCCATTGCCTTAAAGGCACAACATGATTTATCCCTTATTAATCTATGTAGTATACTTCATAAATTCAGTGTTTAAGCCTTTGCATCCATAAATAAAGCATCAACAGTTTTCAGAACATTTATCTGTAGCTCAACATTAATCCTGAATGTAATCCTATTGGTGTATTCACAGTTATGCTTTGCACACACATGCAAGTTGAATGTCAAACACACCTCTTTGCCTACATGCACATGCAATAAGTGCAAATGAGCTGTTCTGGTTTTCACATTTCTGAAGCCTGTGAAGAAACTCCGCTATAAACTTTGTAGAGCTTTAGCTGTGTCAAAATAACTTTAAATGCCCTGTGAAGCATGCTTGTAATTGGCCATAGGTGATCTATTTCTCACTTAACTTGACTGTAGTTGTGGTGCCCAAGGCTCAGATGGATCTACAGAAGAAGGCAAAGAAAAAAAAAATAGTCAAAGAGAGACACCCAGAAGTAATGGAATGCAGTATCTTTTATTTTACAATAATACATGAAATCAGTATTATTTATTTATAAGTAATGCAAGTAAAACACTAGGAGTGGCAGTTTTTTAGTAGTTTAGTAGTCTCCTAGTTTTACTAGAAGGTCAAAATAGATGAGGCCACCTCCACCAAGAGGCCAGAGACTAGCTGAATTTACCTAGGGCTCGGTACTGTGCCCGCTCCTGTTTGGCATCTATTACTCTGAAATGGAAACAAATGCTGAAGGTTTATGGCTAAATTTGCAGATGATTGCAAGCTGGGGGTTATCATCAACTACCCTGCAGACACTAGCATTCTTCAAGAAGGCCTATCTCTGACTAACAAATGGTGCCAAAGCCATGGTCATAAACTCAATGCTAAGAAATACATAATTGCACCCTTTGGGAAGTGAACCATCCTGGCTAATTACCACGTTGACAATACGCCCTAAGAGTCAACCCAGTGGTCAGGGATCTGGGTACGCATATAGACAGCAACCTTACCTTTGACCACCACGTGGCTGCAGTGGTGAGGAAATCCTTTTATGTTGTGCAGTTTGTAAGTAAGGACATAGCATTTAGGTCCAAAGAAGTCATTATCCCACTGTACTCCACCCTTATCATACCAGTCAGAGAGTACAATGCTCCCTTCAGTATGTACCTGCCCAGGCATATGCATCAACTAAAGTGATCTCAGAGGTTCCTTACAAAAATAATACAAGGCATAATAAACATGCCTTATGCAGTGTGGTTTAAAGCCCTTTCCCTCTATTCATTTATATAGATTGTTTATGGCTGATCTATGCCTGGCTTACATGGCATCCACAAACCCCACAGTTATGAATCTCCTGCATATTTATAAGTCAAACAGTACCAGAAATGCAAGGTCTAGGGACCTGAATTTTGGCTGTAACTTAAAAAGAACATGTTGGAGAGACAGATATGTGTCTTAGAGACTGCCCCTTCTATGGAACAAGCTTCCAATCCACGTGAAGCTGAGTTTGTCTATTATCCAGTTTAAGCGCTGTCTTGATTAATGAATGGGAAAAAGTAAATCTACACCTGGCCTGTCACCCTTGTCCCTTATGGATAGAGGTAACTTATTGTTATTGTTAATTTTAGAAATTAATTACTCAGGGGGTTGAGGGACTACCCTTGCCCCTCCTTTGATAGAGACAGTGACTTGTTTATGTATAGTCAATATTGTCAACTGCAATGTTTTATTTATTTCTCCATCTTCCATAATTGGTGGTGTACTGATGAATGCACTAGAAATTGCAAGTCCCATGTAGTTGCCTTACATTTCTTGACTCTAGTAGTTCAACATGAGATCCTGTAGCCTCACTGAAAGCGCAAAACTATAACAATGACTACATCTAAGTGATTTTATTTCCTTCATTTCTAGCCAAATAGCAAAAGAAATGAACTGCAGTTGAGTTTTTTTAATGCTTTAAAAAAAGTAATAACTTCACTGCAAATTAAAAAGCAAACAGACATACTTCTCATTTATCCAGAATTTCACAGAATGTCCATATATTTGTTTCATAATTTTTAGTCCTTTACTCATAAAGTTTGTGTTTTTTTAGCAAATCATTGAGGATTGAAGTAATTAAATAACAGACATTTGAGTTTCATACTTCATATCCTACAGATAATGCATGCTAATGCAAAACCTGTTATTCTATCAACTTTCTTAGTTTTTAACAGCAATTTTTAAAATCTGTCACTGATTTTGGGCCTTTGTCCCCCTGTTATTTTTGGCATTGTCCAGAATTCTTGAGTTTAGAGGTTGACAGGTATGATTATAGACACTTCAGAACTTCAGAAAAGGATATTAACAAGTGCATCAGGTACTTTGGGTGGGAAGAGTCAGGGAACCATTGAACTGCTTATGGAATTTTGCTGCTGTGGCAACTTTGCAGTTTGTCCATTTCAGTAAGGCTGCATTCAGACAGGTGTGACTCTGGTTAGAATAAGTGAATAGTATTATCAATAAGCATAAGCAAACAATTATGTTTAATATTCAAATGTTCTTTTAATGGTAATGCTGTCCACTTCTTCCAGGCAGAGTTACACCTACTTGAATGTGGCCTTGCTGAAATGTAAAAACTGCAGATTTGCCATAGCAGCAAAATTCTTGACCAGTAGGTACTTCAGTGGTTTCCTGACCCCCCTGAAAGTACATAGTGCTCTTCTTAGCATCTACTATAGAGGTTCTAAAGTGTTGGAAAATTGTCAATATGTTAGTGCCTTTAACCTACTGTGAACTTATTAATGTTGTGTAAACATTTAAACTTAAAATATATACATTGCTGACTGTTTACTTGATGAAATCTGCCAAACTCAAAATATGCCACTCTGGCAACAGGCAGCAGCTATAAAAGCATTACATTTATTTATTTATATATTTTTTTTATATTTGTTTACCGGGAGTCCCTTTTCAGCGGAGGCCCTGGGAGAAAAGCTCCACAGAAAGTTACAAATAGATAACATGGCATACAGCCTAGACAGTATCATTTCACAGTGGTAAAAGGTGTTAGCATGACAAGTACAATGGAAGATTTGTTAAGGTTTAAGTGTATACATATACAAAACAACATACAAGAATACTAGGTAAAAGAACGCCTGGAAAAATTTTATCTGACACTAGAGTTATGAGCAAAGAAAAAATGAAAAATTTGTTGGTAAATCCTGGATTTAGTTGGGGTTTTGGCAAGGACAGAGCCAGTGAGATTTTAGATGCGATTTAAGAACAGACTTGAAAAGATGGCTATGGAGTGTAGTAATGTTAGTTGGTAGGTTGTTCCAGAGCTTGGATATGGCACAGGAGAACAGTGCTTCCCCTGCAGAATTTTTGGCTTACAAGAATTGCAGGATAAATGAGTTAAGTAATTTTGTAGGAAAGTAAACTTTTCTATGATTTTTCCAGTGTCTTCCTATACCTTGAAGATTTTTGTACATAATAATATTACATTAATAGTGAAGTTGTTTTCATACTTAATATAGAGCAATATAGAGCTTCCTGCAATCCTCTGGGCAGGCTGGTCCAAGTGGCACCACTGTAGGATGTCATACTGGTGCGTATATTGTTCAACAAATCTCGGGATCCTGGCAAGACCACTCATTTCATCCCCTGGCTCTGTCCATATGCATATTAATCAATGGACCTGCTGTTACATTGTCCATCCTGAGCTGATATCTCATAGAAGGACAAGAAGATTTAGTCCCCTTCAAGTGAGATAGTGTAGTGGTTAGAGTCCTCACTTTACATGCAAGCATTCACGGTTCGATTACCAAGACAGACAAATTATTTTTACTCTTCTTTCCTTAGGCCAGTCATCGGGTATAATGCCCCATTTGGCATGTACCTCACTAGCAAAAGTACCTCACAAAGAGGATCCTAGGCCTTAAACACTTGTCCTATATGGACAGACTCAAAAAACTCCAACTATTCTCTGTCTCATATAGCCTACTTAGAGGCGATATCTGCTTGACTTACAAAGCCATGTCTGACCCAGCTCTGTTACAAATGCTACATCTAAAGAAATCCCTTCGCACCACATGCTCCAGAGACCTAAACATCATTACCACAATCAACAGAATGTGTTGGAGGGACAAGTTGATAACCCAGAGACTGCCCATGCTGTGGAATAGACTTCCCATACATGTCAAACAGAGCACCTCACTGGCCCTCTTAAAGAGAAATCTTGATGAGTGGATGGGAAATAGAAAATTCATGCCGGGGATCACTCCGGTGGCTCTACTCGACAGAGGCACTGGGAACTAAGGTCGGGTGGCATGATGCCAGGGTAATCCTATGGGCTACTTTTGTTAAGGCTCCAGGGCCATTAGCCTAGTACTCACCTATGAACAGGCTTTGGGCCCTGCCCTGAGCTCGCACTGAAGAGGTGATTTCTTTAGCCAAGTTCAATGTGAAACGACTGTATGAAAGTAAGACTCCTAGGATGTGGCTCACATCCACTGCAGTGTGACATGGCAGCTCAAACAGCTAACATTGCTAATGCACCTGCATATACATGTTACAGTTCATTGACAGTGGCATGAAGGTATCTACGGCATTTACTACCCTTGAAAAAGGTCACTTTTTCCATATACTGTGCTAACAGATTAAGTGACTTACTTGTTACAGTTTCTGGTATCTGGCAATAGCAATGTTCAGGACCAAGCTGCATACTCATGTATTGTGCATCATGAACTGAACCATGGCTAGGATTTTGAAAGGGCTACTATGAGCGATCAGCCCTAACAAAAGCAACCAACCACACATGGACACCCATTCTGATTGAGAGACAGGCCCACTGAACTGATTTTACACATTTGGTAGAGTTACTGAACTGGGGTGTCTCAACCACCTCGCTAAATGTTAGTGAAGCATTGTGGGGGAACAGCTAATGATAATTAGCCATGTACTCTCCCCGGGAATGCCTGCTAGAAGATTTTACACAGTCAGGTGATTCAAAGAATTGATTGGCTGCATAAATTAACACAGCCTTCTGTAAAATTACTATGTGCAAAATGCTACAATTCCCCCTTATTTTCAATGGTAGACACCATGCTGCAAGTAAGGTTAGGTAAAATTAGAAGAGATATACTGGTGGATGGGTGTGTAAGTGCATGTAAGAGTTTGAATGTCTGCAGGGCTACGACTAGTCCTGGACAACTGTGTGTGTGTGTGTGTGTGTGTGTGTGTGTGTGTGTGTCTGTGTGTCTGTGTGTGTGTGTGTATGTGTGTGTGCATCTAGTATATGTCATCATCATAGCAAGCTTAAATGCCAGCACTTGTTGACAATCTATGGGACTATGCCCAGCACCATCATTAGGGGACATCGGGGATAACACATTTCAACTTTGCCATAACTTTACAGACTAATACATAACTCATCCAACAGCAGCCCCAAAGGAAGTGGCAGAAGGAAGTGTACTAAGTAACAGTCTATGCCAGCACTGACAATGTTTGCACATATATAGATATAGATACAGATACAGCTATAGGTGTAAGTATAGATATATATATGGATATGTATGTGTGTGTATAAAAACGGTAAAGGTTGATGACACCTGGCATATGAGCAAACATTTGTGAGTGAAATAGCATTGATATTTGCATCCCCAACTGAAAGTAACTGCATTACCACAACAGCACAATTCTTAGGCACATATCAATAGAAAAAAGACAACTAATCTCAATGATGGTGCTGGGCTGGCCCCACAGATTGTAAACAAGTGCTAGCATTTAAGCTTGCTACAATGATGACATATACTCAATGCACAACAAATCTCAATTCTTAACTAACACCATTAGGACCTCACTTGCCCAAGCCTATCTCCTCCCCTGCCTACTGTACGCTTCTTCAATATGCACACACATCCAAGCAAATCTCCTAATCAAACTAGAAGAAACCTACAACCAGATAGCCAGATTTGCTTGCAATTTCCCCTACAAACCTCATCACTGTCTTGCACTAAAAAACTTCAGTGGCTTGAGTTCCCACAACTACTCCAACTTTCACAGCTACAAATTGGACATTCTCTTTCTACAAACCTGAAAACTGTTCCTCCCTGTTCACCCACCTATCCTTCTACAAACCTGAACAATCTCTCCGTAGCACTGACCAAGCACTACTGAACACCTACACATCCAACAAAACTATAGGCAGGTTACTTTGTAAATGCTCCATATCTCAAACCTGGAACAAACTCCCTTCTAACATACGACATATCCAATCTTCGCTCTTCTTCAAAAAAGAACTGAAAAAACACCCAGCCAACTCTCCCTCCTACAACTGCCACCACCCCACCTAATCTCCCACTACCACACTAGAACTATTCCCTTCATACAATATATATACTTACAATCCTGTGGATCTGTAGCTACACCACTGAGCACTCTTAAATAAAACTAAACTTTCCTCCCAACTTTGCCCCCCTGTTTTACTTCTTATTTCCCAGGCCACCTCAATGCTTTCCTCATTTCCTTCTTTCCACCCTGTCATACTTTACCACCTCTCCTTCCACTCCACCCACTGTAATTGACACAACTGCCACTCTTTGCTATTCTCTGTCTCTTCAGTTATTCTTCACTCTTCACTACAGTCCACTTATTAGTCCTCTATTTGTTCTTTCTTCATTTCCTTCTCTCCACTCTAACTCTACCACCTTTCCTTCCACTCCACCCACTATAACTGACACAACTGCCACTCTTTGCTATTCTGTCTCTTCAGTTATTTTTCACTCTTCTCTGCACTCCACTTACTAGTCTTATGTTTTGTCCAAACAACCTGACCTCTATCATTTTGTTGTTGTACATGCACAAAATGCATACTTTTAATGATTTCTACAAGGCATTAATGTTGTTACTCACGTATCTCTTTATCGTGCCCTTTGTAATGTTCTTAAACTTGCAATGTAACTTGGTATGTTTATGATATATGACTATTATTTTTTTGGCATTATCTTTTTTATGTTGTGTTTGTGGAGCTTTGTCGATACCTTTAATGATTATCTACATGGCATTAATGCTGTTACTCACATGTCATTATATCTTGCCATTTTTTATGTTTTTAAACTTGTAATATATCTTGGTTTTGTTATGATATATGTGTATTATTTTTTGGCATCATATTTTTTATTGTGTGTTTGTGGAGCTTTTCTCCTTGGATCTCCATTGAAAATGGGCCCCTAGCCCAGTGGACTAACCTGGTTAACAAAGGATAAATAAATAAATAAATGAGCTGTCTGCATACATCATTTCACATACCCAGTCACTTTCTAATCCCCCATTGTCTGCTGGTAAACCTGGCACTTGTGCCACTGACTACTAAACATTGTGCAAATGACAATGGTTATGAGTATATAAAGTACACATTTATGTATGATGTGTGGAGGAATGTCTGATTCACAGTGTGAGTTGACAATACAGTACTAAGCGTAGCCCACAGATGATACTGCATGCATCATGTATTATTTATGTAACTTTGCACTATTATGTAGTGGATGTCATGGCCCATAGTTGTGGACTAGATGCCAGAACTTCTCTTGTACTACTGTATGCCATGCACAAGCCTTTGAGGGGGTTGGCTGGTCACTCTTGCTGTCATCAGTGGTGGAACAGGGAATAGTGGGAGCTGCATTGCCACCACTGGTCACTACCTGTGACAGTTATGCACTAGACTGATGTATAATCCTGCTATGTAGAACGCAACATGCACAAAACATTTTGCATACATTAGGAGGGTCAAGCCTCCCCTTTCTAACTCATCCTGGCAGTCGAAATGGGCTTTGAACAGTTTAAACACTTATTTGACAGAGTGGTTTTAAAGTGCACCTCTGCAGCTTCCTGCAGGTTATGGATTGGTGTCATTCGCCCCAGATTTCAAGTAGGTATCCTATGTCACCAGAACACACAACAGGGAGGGAACATATGTAGATAAAGTGGTTAGTCCTTGAAACTTTTGTCATGATATAGAGAAATAGCTGTGGGGAACAGAGTTATTTAGTGTGCATCTACCAACTAGATGATCTTGTTGAATCCTACCATGTCGAAAATGGCAGTATAGTGAACTTGAGTGCCATATTTGGGATTCATGGGTACTGCCAGGATGCTGGGATGATACACTGGTGATGCAGCCTTTTACATCATACAATAACTGGTAGTTGATGGAATATTTCCTTTTGTGATACCTCACCCTTGTGGCCTAGATGGGGCCCTAATATGCCAAATGGATGAAATGTAGCAGTTCCCCTTTATAATCTTGAAATACTGAAATCTCAAATTTCAGTATCTTGAGACCATAAAGGCGAATTTTTAAAATAGCAAAAGTGCATAATCGCGAATTTGAATGTCTCAATTTCGCGGTTATGGCTTTACACTACGTTACATGTGGTTGTTTGTGTGGATGGTGTCCGATGTCATGTGTGGATTTAGGTGAGATTTGAGGTAAGTGAGTGTTTTGTAAGGGTTTTGGGTGGGAGTTTGGATGTATGTCAGTGTATTTGTAGGTTGTACGTGTGAGTTAGTGTAGGCAGGTGAAAGTGTGAGTGTGTAAGTGTTGGATGTGTTGGTGTTTGTATATGTGTGGTGTGTGTGTGTGTGTGTGTGTGTGTGTGTGTGTGTGTGTGTGTGTGTGTGTGTGTGTGTGTGTGTGTGTGTGTGTGTGTGTGGGACTGTAGAATGTCTGGGTGTCAGTTTGCTGTCTTTTTCTGTTTTTGCGATCTCGGAGTTAGTATATATAAGTGGGGGGGTGCAGGGGGGCTTGCCTCCGCCCCCCCGTTTAAATGTAGTTTAGATGTGTTGATGTGTGTTATTGTGTTTGTGTATGTATTGTTGTTTGATTTGTTGTAGTGTAGGTAGGATGGTGTATGTGTTTGTTGTATGGTGTGTTAATGTTTGCAATTTTGTTTTTCATAGTTTTGGGGTTTCGGGTTTTTGAGCATTTGCCTTTATGGTCTCAAGATACTGAAATTTGAGGTTTCAGTATTTCAAGATTATAAAGGGGAACCAATGTAGCACACTAATCATCTCAGGAAAGTATGCCATCCCATAAAAGGGACATGTGGTACTGGCTTACTTGTGTGGGGACACTGATGTATGTATGCTCATCCACATGGGCCAAGGATATATTGAGGATCTGCTGCAGTATTCTTGAGACAGGAACCTGTGAGATACTCAGTGCATTCCTAGTCTGTCTCTGGAAGGTCCCTATAGCAAGTGTGAGAGCTACGCATATCTTAGTATTTACAGGAAATAGGAAGGTCACATATTTCCCACTGCAAGATTGTTAGGTATGAATGTTTACCAAAGCCTTTATAATCATCCTTGTATTCCAAAATCTGTCAAGTAGCTCTTGCTTTGTAAATCTGAAGTGCATAATTATTTGCCTGTATCTTCTCATTAGAGGCCACTGAGTGTCACTTCTCACATCAAGTTGTGGTACAATAAAAGCAAGCAGCTGAAAGTGGTGCATAACAACACTAGTAGTGAAATCGAGCATCTTTGCCGATTGCAGTTAATGAAAAAGGTGTGGCTTTGCTTTTTATTAATGAAGTGCACTGTACACAGTTGCACATTCAGTCTCTGAATCACAAAATATAGGAATAATGCCTCATTTCCATAGTTAAGTGACGTGTTTTGCAAAATGTCTCATGTGTATCGCATTATGTACGCCTTTGCCTATAAAATTCTTTACGAGTTTTGTACCATTGCACATACATACATCTCATTACTCTGAATTGCATCTCGCCTGCACTTTTGTACATCCAGCACACACAGCCACTGTACACTTGCATAACAACTATGTATACCACCCTAGTTCTAATCAAAGTTAAAAATGAGCCACTAACACTAACAAAAAGCTTATGTCTGCCCCCCAGCACAATGTTACCTCAAGTTATTTACAGTACCTCTGACTTTAGCCAGCATCAAGCTTGACTATATCTTTAAATCTAGCCCCAAGTCTAGCAGTAGTTTCAGCTCTTACACAAATCACAGTCCTAATTACTGTAGAAACTCTATGAACATAACCCTAACATTTATAATAAGCTTGGTCCTAAATGAGCATAATTCATTATATCATCACTCATCCAGTACTACTTGTAATAACACTGTCATTTTCATATCTGTAGCCGCAGCATAAATGACAAATTTTTATAACAGCACTATTAATGCTAACTGTACCTTCCCTGTAAGCTTCAAGTAGTACCTTAAACCACAGCTTTGATGCTAGCTATAAATATATATGCTACTGTTGTTATCTTAACAATCCCACTAAGCCTTGCTCTCACTTTAAAACTGCTAACTGTGATGCTAATCCTAACTGATGGTCCGGACTAAGTGCTGTCACATTGTTTGAAATCCTTATAAGGACTGGGACATTAATTTTGTTCCCAAAAACTAAATGAGGGACAAACTCTATCATTATTTCTAGCTGTAATGAGTGCATCTAAAGCCTGCTTCCTTTCTGTAACTACCCTTAATGTATGTCTAACTGTAGTCCCTACAATAATTTTAAGGACTTGGATTGAAAGCAGCTGCAGTTAGAGAAAGTAGAGTTGGTGTTATAAGAAGATTCTTGGTTTATTCCCATGATATGTATAAGACAACATGACTCATAAAACAAGAAATTCACAATGTCAAATGTGTGTTGTGGAGTACAAGACCCTTAAAAGCATGTTTATGATGATTGCTACCTCTGATTTATGTATTGTCCTTAACTTTAGGTTAAAAAGGTCTTTAGGTGTGGCATTTGACTTAGAGGATTAGTCTGGCAGTTGGCTTAGAGGAATAAGATGTCATTAGTAAGCTGTTTCCTGTGGTCCAGAGGTGCAAGGTTTTATTCCCTCTGCTTCCATGGCCTAATTGTGTGACTGACTAAATTACTTAACCAGACACTGCTCCCAGGCTGAGTATAAAAAAGGTATATAGTATTCACTGCTCTACCCTGACAAGCAAACTGAGTAAGTCACTTAACCAGACACTGCTCCCAGGCTGAGGGTGAAAAAGGTTTATAGTACTCACTGCTCTACCCTGGCAAACAAAAAACTGTTCATCCCTTTGCAAAGAGCATAATAAGTTAAGGTTGGTAGACATCAGCTATACATATACTCACTTTTGATGCCCTTATGTGAAACATGAAGGATGCATTAAAGAAAGTGCTTTGAAACTGCCTGCAAGATAAAAGGTAGCTAGCAAGATATGCAGACAGATAGCTGCCACTTAATTTAATATTAGCTGTCAGTCAGATTACAAAATTAATATAGGGACAATACTGTTGTTATTAATATCTTAACTGTAGTTATGTTTGTTAGTGAGCCATCTGTAAAGTCGCCAATAAGAATTTGTCACTGCATTCTTTGTAGGTCAACAATTGCGGGTCAGTAATCTGACCTTTCCTTTGCATTGTATTATATTCACGAGTTACTAGCACTTTCGTTGTACTTTGCCATCATGTACTCCTAGTAAATGGATTTTATTTAATGGAATTGTCTTAATGAAACAGATAAATTCATTGTTCAAATTGAACTTCATTGACTTTTTCTGGCAGTTAGCACAGAAAATTAATATTATGAGCTGTTCATGAGCTACTTCGTGTAGCCCAGGGTTTGATCTCATCAACATCTGTTTCCTTGCTGATTAAGACTAAGCAAATTATTCAGCCACACAGTACTTGTGTTCACTCCTGAAAGGGGACACTTGAGTCCAGTGGCCTGAAATTAAAAGAAAAATATATCAAATAAAAAAAATCCTTATATATGCTTATAGTTAGATGCTGCAGCAGTTTTGGGTTTGATCCCCCCAGACTCTGTTTATCTACTTTGTGACAAAGAAAATCATTTAGGCAGATATTGCTCATAGGCTGCCACTGAAAAGGGACTGTGTGCCTAGCGGGCTTATCTGGTTAAAAATATTTTCTATGCCCTCATCTTTTCTATAATGCTGGCATAATATATATGAAAATCATGGCCATTTTCTATCTTGCATTCTTATGCTGCTTTTGTCCTTTATTGGTCAGTTTTCTACTGCGGTGTTTAATATTATCTCCTCAGTAGGGAAGGTTTGTGACTTTGTGGTAGTAACATGGCCAATAATTTACTGTCTTGTTCTCAGCTTCATGGCTCAGGGTGATAAAGCCCTAAGTATGAACTTGGTGATCTGACCTCAAGCAGGGACTTGAGCATTAGAAGGGTGAGGATGAGAAAGGAGGGAGTGGGCAGCTGTTGCCTGCTTTCCCGTCCTGTAGAGATGAAGTGTTGGGCAGATTGGCTGCTTGCCATTTGCAGGTAGATGCACATGGTCAGTGGAGATGCAGCTGGGAACCATGAATATGGGTTTGGTATGGCTAAGGTGGTGATGGTAGCACTTCCTGTGGATATGTGGGAACATGCATATGTAAGCAGGACCATAGGAGACTCTGATCAATCATGCCATCCACTGTGTTAAGGATGAATACAAATTATCCAACAGTGTGTATTAATGAAGGATTCCATCTGCACTCCAGGACAGTAGCAGTGGCGAAGGAGTGGGTCATCAGTCAGTAGGCTTTAGAGCTTCAGGAGAAGTCCAGTGGTGTTATTATATTTCCCCTATGGGCCCTCAGACTGACAGTAGGGATAGTCTGTAGTTCAGGACTGGTCATTTAGTGAGCAATAGACTGCTGGGAAGGCTGTTGACTCCCTCCATTTGGGTCTCACCTTAGTCACTGGCCACATAAATGCTTAAGGGGAGCAGATTGGCGTAGCTCATGGGAAAAAAGCCTGATGGTTGGCAGGTAGGAAGGAAGAAAAGTGTATAGGGAAAAAAGCAGTTTAGTTGTCTGTCTTAATTTTGATGTTTGTCATAACTGCTGATCTGTCACTCCTACTTCAAGGATATGATTGCTAATGGACAAACATAAAAATCGCACCTTTTAATGGGAGTGTTTGCATAATACATCCCTTAGGGAAGAACTATGATATTTATGTAGAATAGTGATTGCATAAATAGTGATCTACTTTACTAGAGTTCCTACTAGTACAGTATTTTGCCCTTTAATTTACAGAGTCTGCTACACATATCGCTGCATCCTCCTGTTAACAAGCCATATTTAGCAGCTGACTTTTCTGCGAGGTGCTTTGTAAAATGTCAAGCCTCTGCTGATCTGATAAGTGTTCATTCAAAACCAGGGAACTAGTCCCTTGTGAACAATAGCTATTCAAGCAGTGTCAACACAGCTGAACAGCACATTCATTCAGCTGTAACAGATCATCCTCAAAGCTCCAGTGCATTTTAAATTAGCCTACAAAAAACAGACAGCATTTCTCTCATTCTGTATTACAAGGCAGTAATTTGCTACATTTTGCTAAACAAAGATAAAGTGTAGTGTACCTCCTTTGTGTATGACAGTTAACCTAATAAAGGAAGCTTAATTATATACTTTCATATATTTCTTGATATCTTTCCAGCATTGAGAGCAGAAAAAAACTCCGAAAGACTCTGAAATGTCAAACGTTCAAATGGTACCTGGAGAATGTGTATCCTGAACTCAAGTAAGAGCACTTGCATTCTTAAAGAGCTGTTTTCTTTGTATGTTAGATATAGATTATCCATGTGGTGATGGTGCTGAGGTACCCACAGCAGTCATGTAGAACTTTCCTAGGAGACTCTCAGCTGCTTAACCTGCATGTCAATGGCATGACCGTCCTTGTGATTTGTCAATGCCATACTTGTCAAATTGTCTGTATCATTGAGAATGCATATTTCTTTTTTTCTGTATAGAAGACTGGGATGAAGACAAATGCCTGTAAAACTGTCATAACATATTTGTAATATCAGCACACTTTCCCGGCATTCTGAATTTTCACTGGATTTAATATATTGGAAATGTAGACTTATGTTTTGGTATAGCTACAGGTGGCTGAGATCAAATTCCTTCAGTATCAGGTGCCGGACCACAGGATGCTGAGGAACAGAATGCCTGTCTCCGTATTCCTCAGGGAATCACTGCCAGTGCAGTCGCTAAGAGTGTTGTAGCAATGATGCCTTGGTTTAGGGAGATTTTCCCTTCTTTGAGTCTGTGCAAATGTGGAGGTGGTAAATATAAATGGTGGGTATGGGGGTCCCTACATAGAAGGTGTGCGGAGTCTAGCCCACTTGCAAAAAATGCTTACGTTTGGAGATTTTGCCCTTGTGATATTTTGGACTTTTGTGTTTGATGTTTTGGCATTTTGTAAGTTGGGATTTCATGAAGAAACCCTATGTTCTTGCCTCTAGGCATTTTGATAAGCTTTATATTAAATCACAAAAGGTGAAGCGTTATTCAAACAAACTGGTAATCGAAACTGTAATAATGCCAGAAGGAAGTTTGCACAATGGAATTCACTAAAAATGGATTTATTAAACGCTTTCATTCCTCCAAAAGAGACTTCATCAGAATAATACACACAAATAACAAATGCCTGTATATACACACTACAAAAACATTTCATTGGATAATCACATAATTGGTTGATTAAATAAGTTAATAATCAGATTTAATCATGTTAAAGTGTCTGTACCAAAAAGTACACATAAAAAGCGTTTCTATTAATCATTTGCTCACCTGGACCACTAGCATGCAATAAAAAGTTGTAAATTAATAACCACTATCAAAACTTTACCAAACCTAATTTATATTAAATAGCTATACTGATAAAACTATAATTTTCTCCCCTTCATTTGCATTATAGATGCAATACATATAAATTCATTCCAACATGGGTACAAGTTGCCAAACCAATTCACAAATTTCTTAAAGCACCTTCCAATCACCTCCCGATGGACTTCGAACAACCTTGAACATTTTTGAAAAGATCCACAAACCAAGGTGTGTTTGTAAAAAGCATTGTTTACATTTTTATTTAAAATGTCATATGGATGTTCATAGATTCTGTTTTTGAAACATCACTTGTTTTTGCCCACATAAAAAGTGTGGCATTCGGAACAAATAGCAATGTGCACAACCCCTTTAGATACACAATTACCTTTGCGTAAAAACACTCTAGACTTTAAAATGTTATGTAAAACTAAACTTCCATCTTGTAAAATATATCTGCATTGGTTATAACAGGTCTATGACAACAGATCAAATAGGAAAAAGACTGAACGACTATAAGAATGAAAATACCATTCACAGAAATCCGTTTTCTGAGATCACAGTACAGTGAAAATTTTTATATATATATATTTATATATATATATATATATATATATATATATATATTTATCTATATATTTTGAAACTGGTAGTTATTTACGTATTCAACAAAGGACTGAATGTCCGATTCTCTAACATCACATGATATAAAAATATCATCCAAAAATCTGAGGTAAAAATAAATGTTGTTAAAGAAGGCGCTTTTGAACACATGAAGGTCTATTATTTGTAAAAACTGGCATTTTATTTCTAATAACACTTTCTTGAGTGAAAAACTGGGTGTTCGGCCCAGAGTTACTTATAAGAGGGGTAGTAACCTAAAAGAACTTTTACAGAGGAACATGATAAATAAAATATTTAGTAGACGAACTGGCATGTTCCAATGTGGGCTTTGTAATTGGTGTAAGGTGGTGAGAACAGGAAACAGCTTTGTTGTTAGGAATAGGAAATACCAGATTTTCCATAGGTTAAATTGTGAAACTAAATCCATCATTTACATGGCTTCATGTGATTGCTGTCCTGCTTTTTACATCGGTAAGATGGACCAAAAAGTCCGTGAACGGATTTATGAGCATGTTTATGCAATTAGGAACAACAAGTGCGATAATGCTCTGGCTAAACATGTCAATATTTACCCCGGACACAGCTTCCATTTTATGGCAATTGATCATGTACCTGTAAGTATCAGAGGTTGTCCTTATTCTCTAATACTTGAGAACCGTGAACTTGAATGGCAACTTAAATTAGATGCCTTCAGGTTTCCCGGTCTAAATGTGAACTGCAATATATCTGCAGTATTAAAACGTAGGAGTTATTTGAGATGAGGTACGATTTACTGTGGGCTATACTCATTTAGGTGTGCACACCTGTCATATTGGTGTGTCCCCTTTTTTTCCTTTCACTTGTATTAGACTATTAGGGCATTTTATTTGCTGTTTTATTACAAGAATGGGTTTTAGCCTTGTTTTAACATGTGGTGCCTAGATAAATATCTGTTTCTTTGTGATTTTAGTTTATTTGCTGAAGCTTATTGGTTTAGTAGAATTTTAATAAGTTTTTTCTATACTAATTGTTTTAAGCAAAGGTTTTTATTTTTACTTTATTTTTATTATATTTTGCGTGACACAATTATACATGTTTTTCATGTATAGAATAGACATGGGTAGTGTTTGTGTATTTGATTAGATCACTGACTTGTATTAAGTTTTTTTGAATTGAACAAATTGTGACGTCTTGTATATGTCATTTCCTGCCTGTTATTATTTAAACATGGCTCTATGTCTTGATTATTTTTCTCTGATGAAGCTACATTTGTTTAGTGGCGAAAACGCTTGCTGTTTCTTTTTAATAAAACTTGCGTTCAGGATTTTAACAATTGGACTTTTGGTCTCAAGGTTGCTGTGGCATTTCGTTTTTTCTTGTTTTTTCTTGTTTGGTATCAGTTAGTATCTACAATACCTAAATGTTACAAAAATCAGAATAAGCAAATAAACCGCTACAACAATAGGCTTTTATGTCGGCAAATAAGTAAAGTTCTATCCATTGTACTGACCGTGTGTATATGTCGGCATGTAAAACCAGGTGTGTTCCGAAAATTTCCCATCTTGGCCATGTGAAACGGTGCCAACCCTAGTCCCAGAATACAGCACAACCCGTACATATGACAATGTCAATGATACCAATGGTCAGAGCATTCGCACAATAACTAGCCAGACCCCTAAACTCACAAAGCCAGTGCCCTTTGGGGGAAAGGTGTTGAATGAGAATGACTACTCACAACAATGAAGGGTACAGACACATTTAACTGCAGACAATTAGTAGTATTACGAATCTGTCAACAGATTCCAAGTTAATAGTACTAATATGGTAGAAGTGTCCGTGACTGTCCCTGAGTTGTCATATCCTTGACCCTGTAGACACGAGTCCGAGTATCAGAGAGGTCTGTACACAGAAGTACACCAACCAACTGTCCCAGCTGTTGACTAGACTATTGCATACCTGCAGTGAATTTATAACAGATGTCCAGAATAATAGTCATTGCATGTATAAATGAATGAAATAGTCAAATGGGAAGGGAAACCACCCCCCCAACTCACATTATGTAGTGGAACCACTCCCTAAATTATGTAGCACTGACCCAATAATGTGGTCAGAGGTGCCCAAACACCTCCATCTGTAAACAGAGGTAGACTGTGAAACTCTGGACTAACTCTGGCCATGTGCTACGTCTGATCTTTGAACAGTGCCAGGGCCATGCTAGTCACCAGTCGGCCCAGCCTAAACCCGGACCAGCACATGAAAACCCTGACAATCCAACATGCGTATGTGCAAGGACTATAAGCGTAGGGGTTATGAATATCCATGGAGTGAGTAGACTTGCAGCACGGATCCAGCGAGTAGGAAGTAGGGAATGTCCAAATTGTAGTACTGCGGTTTTCCCAGCAGGTGAATGGATGCCTACTGTGTAAGGGAAGCGGTGAGGCGTATATCAGAGTAGCTATGAACCATGGGTATACATATAAATGAGCCTGAACACCAATAGTGTAGCGTTTACAGCATCCGCCCAATGTAAAGGCATTCCCGGTGCAAGTACGACTATAGCATATATTAATTGTGTAATGAATGCCTCTGTGCTGTAAAGCCAACAGTTATACATGTAAAGGTGACCGCGTTGGTCCATTAACCGGATTCCATCAAAGTGGTACTGTCATAAGGAATAAGGCACATGTAATCCTAAAGACATGCCTGTAAACATATGTAACTCAGAATACGTAGATACAAGTGGGCCTGCGTGGGTGTACGCGACTATTAGCATAGCAAATGTATGTTGTCTTCTACAGCTGTAACTGTTATATATATATATATATATATATATATATATATATATATATATATATATATATATACTTATATAGATGTGTGTATAGAGAAATATCCACAGACATAACAGAAACATGCAATTATATAGCTACATATCTATCTGTATATACACACATATCTATCTATATATACATATATATATATATATATATATATATATATATATATATATATATATATATATATAGCTATAGAGATATGTTAGGAACGCTGAAAGATGAAAGCAAACCTAAGGGTTGTGAAGGGAATCCAGAGCAAGTTAGGAATTATGAAGTGCTCACAGCGTATGTCACATAAAGCTGCACAAGTGTGGGTAGAGCACCGTTCTCCACACCAGAGGCAGGGCTATACCAGTGGCCATAACATCGTTGAAGTGCTACATCAACACCTACAGGTGTAACACGCAAATTGTTCGTAATGCATAACACCAGGAAAGTGCAAATATTAATGGATGGTGAGCCTCTGAATACACGAGGCAGTACAAAATGTGTGTAGGGCCCTAACGCTCATGAGAGGGCAATGTGTAAAGGTGTGTCATGGCTGCAATATCAGGTGAATAATGTCTGTTATGCGGGGAAACTCAACACGGGTGTGCAGGAGAAACCATGGATATGCGAGTATGGACACAGGAGTGATAAGAGTATGTTGCACCGGGTGCAATGGAGCGGCCCGAGGAGGTCAGCTAGTAGGGTTACCACCGTTTCAAATGCTCAAAGTGGGACATTTTCTGTAAAAATGTCAGATTTGCAGGACAAAACAAACCCATGACCAGTACAAATGATAGAACTTCACCTATCTGCCAAAATAAAAGCTTATTCGTGTAGCATTTGAGTTGCTTATGTTATGTCATATAACATGTAGGTGTTTCAGAGAAAAAATAACTGTTTTATGAAACTAGGAAAGAAAACATAGGAAATATTTTCGTACAATAATCTCAGGACACCTGCCATTTTGTCAATTTTTCGCAGGACACAACTGTCCAAAGCGGTACTGTACCTCACAAAGTGGACAGGTGGTAACCCTAGCTAGTATGTAGTTGCGATTCCCAGATAGAGCGTCGTTTGCATGGAGACATACGTGAATGGGCGTATCGTTGTTGGACGTTGTGCGTCAGGTCCGGCAGCATGGCACGTAAAACCTATACGCCACCCATGAGCGGAATGGAGTTCTGCTGTGACAACCCCAAACCGGGAAAAGCAGAAAGACACAACTACATGAAGACAACAATTTGTCGATGTACAGTCACAGTAACAAATACACACATCCTATCAACAGTAATAATATGAATGTGTACAGAAACAAACACAGTAGCAGGAATAATAGGCTGCGCATATGAGGAATAGGTCGAATGACACTATCAGAACCCAGCTAGCAGCGGCACCCCAGACATGACAAACCTGCGACATCTGTCCGCTGCATAACGTGCAATATACTGAGCACAAGTTCACCGGAGTGAAGTGCCAGTGTCAGAATGACTAAGGCAATAGTATGCTTTTGAAACAGGGATAAAACCAATACGCAAGTGTAGGTGTCCATGTCTGGGAAATGTATAGGTTAACGGACACACATATGTATATATAGATAAAAACGTATATATACACATAGCTATAATAATTTACATACACATTTATATCCATACGGACATATATATATATATATATATATCTATATATCTATATATATATATATATATATATATATATATATATATATATATATATATATATATATATATATATATATATATATATATATATATATATATATATATATATATTTTATATATATATATATATATATATATATATATACACACACAAACACACACAAGGATATACTACAGATATACTACAGATATAGATAGATAGATATATACACACAAACAACAGGTAGTGATAGATACACATACACACAAAACAAACTATATGTCAGTGTAGATATACACATTCACATAAATAAGTTACTTCACAGCAATTATGGGTAACATATTTACAGCCCGGGCATTTGTGACTGGGAGGTCCAATAAAGAAACGTTGTACCCCCCACATCGCCCAGCTTGGCCGGACAGACATACAGACAGGCAATACAGATCAATACACTGCCGTTGTCCAAAACACCAGTAGAAAAGAAGCAATGGGAGAGTTCTGCAAGGACTACACTTTAAACATGGATAACAGTGTCCCTTGTGGGACCCCAAAAAGTAAGGTATGAAAGAATCTGCCGACACTAATACGAGCAGGATGTTGGTGTACATGGAACAGTAGGTTGTGCCAGTGTGATAATACATGGGTTGACGAAACATATGACGTGTGACCCGAGATGGGGAGAGTGGGCAATGTGTAGGGGTGTGCTCATACCCCAGCTGCACTCGCTGTAAGTATTTGTTATGACTGCTGTAGAGGGGTGCCAGGTAGGTGGACCATGGGTATGCATAAATGGGCTTACGTGTGCAGGTGCTGGTTGGCAGAGATGTAGTAGGCCTGCCCAGTGGAAGTCATTAATATTCCTATGTGGGCATAGCATACACCTACACCTCCCAAACCTGAAGAGCACATCTACCGGATAGTTTGTAAACCATCGGGGAATACAGAGAGACCTACACAGTGCCCTGTACCCGAGTAGCATGGACGTCCATAGTTATGTATCAGAATGTACCAAAGTCCAAAGAAACACTGCCAGAACTACTGATATTAGGTGAGCAGGTGGCAGAATACAGGTAATGACAGATGACAACATGTATGAGTCATAAGCAGCATGTACCTCGACAAACATGAATGAATACATATGTTCTGTGACTGTGAATGTGTCTCGTTAATAGAACCAATCATCTAAATGTGTCCCGCAGGGTGCTATGCATTGTTCCTGACGGTGTTCAGTCACACCCATTGGTATGTGAGTTCTGCTACTGACGGAAACTGCATAAGTTGCTGACCACTTCAGGTAGATGATAGCATAACAGAAGAGGTTAAACACCCATACGCCTGCGAGGGACATACCCATCTGGGCAGTTGTGTCCTGCAAAACGACAGTTATGGCACATGGCCTGTGCATACCTCTCAACTGTCCCCGACTTTCACAGACATCCCTGATTTCGACCCAAATTTCAACTCTGTCCCTCTTAATCCCTCCTACAACTAGTGACTTTAGAAGGAAAGGTGGTGAATTACACTTCATGACAACTGACAATATTAAGAATTACAATTTTACTTCAGAAAAATGTGTGTTAATTCATATGCACTGATTCTGTCAATGTATCAGGTTAATAGCACTAATATTTTAAAGTTGTCCCTGATTGTCCCCGTTTTTCCCTGACTTGTCCCTGATGCTGTTGAAATTTGTCCCCAATTGGTTGAGAGGTCTGGGCCTGTGAGTTCGGGAATGGAGGCTATATAGTGTGTGTAGTGGTGTCAGACATCACTTTGTTGTATCAGTAACAGCTACATGTAATAGGAAACAGTATTATCAATTATAATGCTACATGAATAACCTTAACGTATGCAAACCGTGGAGGTCATCCGTGTACTACTGGCTGTGGCTCAGACCTCTCAACCAATTGGGGACATATTGCAACAGAATCACAGATGAGTCAAGAAAACACAAGGACAATCAGGGATACATTTAAAATATTAGAGCTATTAACTGGAAACATTGACAGAATCAGAGCATATGAATTAATACACATTTTCTGAAGTAAAAGAAGTTTGTAACACTTACTTATTGTTATCATTCCAAACGTCACTAGTTTTAGGAGGGATTAAGAGGGACAGAGTGAAAATATAATTCAAAATCAGGGATGGCCCTGAAAATCAGGGACAGTTGAGAGGTATGCTGTGGGTATGTGTTGCCTCGACACATGTGATAGCTCTACATATAGGGTCAATAGGTCCGCCACCAGTCTGAATGGCCAAAGTGGAACCTGGTCTGTAGAACTGTCAGATGTACCAGGGCAGAACATACATACAACCATGCATAGTACAGAAATATACATATCAGAGCAAATCAAAGCATAGTCTAGCAGCAATATTGTTGCTTATGCTACTACATATGACATATCAATGTATCAGTTATACAAGACCTGTAACAAGCAACCAGCACAGACACCTACAATATGTGAATGTCCCCTAATCAGGACAGTTGCAATGGCTAGAGTATTGTCCATACCACTCAACTGTCCCTGAATGTCAGGTACGTCCCTGCGTTTGACTGAAAGTCTAACTGTGTCCCTCTTAATCCCTCCTAAATGTAGTGCCTGTGAAAGGAAAGGTGGTGAATTACACTCACTGACTAATGACAATAAGTAGGAGTTACAAACAACGTCACAGTATGTGTATTATGTCATATGCTCTGATTCTGTCAATGTGTCAAGTTAATAGCACTACATTTGTAAATGTGTCCCTGCTTTTCATGACCTGTCCCTGAGTCTGCAGAAATGTGTCTCCGATTGGTGGAGAGTTCTGGTATTATCTCATGTGATGTGTGATGAGGGACTGTCCCATGCAAAGTGTGAAAGGTGTCACTCCTACAGTCTCCCGTCGTGCAATCTGAAAGGTGGTCAACGTGCAGTTGGTATGCGGTAGCATGGCTCGGCAGACCGCTGTGTTAACAAACTCAAGTCACATGTCAGCATTGCAGAGTATCGGTTCCCATGTATCAGGCAGATGGGAGCAGATCGTATGAGGAACACGCATATAATATGATTATGTCACTGGACAGGCCGCCGAGTCCGTACAGTCGAACGGCTGCCGTCGCAAAATGGTTACACATACCCGATACTGTAGTCATGTAGTCCGATGTAATACGCATCACAAGGGATCGCACACACCCAGCGTGAGTGACAAATGTAAGCGGACATGTCGGAGAGTGAGCGGCTGTAAGCATGTTTGTCTACCAGTATGCCAGTAGTGCCCTGTCAAAGAAATGTGGAGTGTAAATGTGTATAAGGTGCTGTGACCAGAGGTCAGCAGTGCTTAACACTGTGCAAACTCATGCACAACAGCTCCCACCTGCTGGACTGTGCCTTACCCGGTTTGTATCCAAAGGCGTCGGCATGTCCGCAAACAAAGAACCGCCCCATACACGTGATGGTAGATGTACCCTGTGCATATAGCTCATGTGACTGAACACTAGACCATGGCAGATGTACAGACAATAGACCGCAAACACCATACATCGCAGACATCCAACAGTATAGCAATGTACTGGCAGATATGTCCGGACCACTAGTGTGTGTATGCTTGGCCGTCCTGTGTATCAGTGTGTGAGCATGCCCAGTATGACTGTTGTGCATGTTGTAGACTGACAATACCGTCATGTGTGTGAGCATGCAAAGTATGGTCAACTGTATTGCATGTGTCACATGTCCAGATAGTACCGTGTTGCTGACCCCTCCGTTCTACACAGACAGGTGACATGCTGTGTCTGCAGGGTAGCTAATGGTCATGTGGCATTGACAGTTGCTACATATCTGTATAGCATGGGGGGACATGCAACCACAGTCCTACACAGCACCATGGGTGGTGCACTTGACTCACATGTATAGGTGTGATGGTGGGCACAGCCAACAGTTGTACACATCTGCCGCTACTGTACAGGTCTGCCAGGTACTCCATGTCAGTGTGTGGACCTACCTAAATTGCTGGTTGGAGGGATACCAGGGTACGTCAGTTCCCAGCATTAATTACCAGCACAGTGGTGTTGGACATCCTATTACACATCCTACATCAAACAGCCTGGCCTGCTGTCATCTGTGTGTGTCATACGGGGTTGGGGTCTATCAGTGGGCATATTCATAGGCCATTGAATATCATTTGTCTGTACTGGTCCACATCTGTCCAGCTGCATGGGACGTGTGTGGGCTGTATGGACAAACATGATGGCCAGCCCATAATCTGCAGTGGGTAGGACACCCTGTGTACTACAGGCTACCATTGTGAACCCCGAATGTGCTACAGAGGTCATGGTGCCACTATGGATGTGTACTGTCTGCTGCCCTAACATTTGGCCACCACAGTCACTTGTATGCTCACATACATACTAGAGCAATGAGTAAATAAACATTGTAATACAACCGCCACTTGTTAGGTCAATAGACATACCCAGGTTGTGTTATGGATGCACACAGTGCACCTCCTTTACATGGCCGAGCACAGGTACTGTCATGTTTGGCATCCATGGTACTGTGTGTGGGTCAGAGAGGGGAAATCCGTGGGTACCTACTGTGTCAGTGCATATACCGTGTGTTGCCTCTTTGCCAAGGGCAGGTCATACTGTGCACGGGCTGTCGCCGACTGTGTCCTACACAGGTAGTTCCTTCACCAAGTCACACTGTGCCTGTACAGGCCTTGGCAGTGGTGTTGGTCTGTGTGGCCCTGCCCCATGCTGTTTGTGCTGCAACTGTTACTGCAGGCTAGCATTGTGTAGCATTGCAAATAACATAACAACATGTATGCATGTAACTTGTGAATACTGCAGAGCCCCTACAGATGTGTCTGGATACCAGAACTGTGAATCAAGCATCCCAAACACATGCACATGTCTATGTCTTGCCTGTGCATCCGCCTCAGTATGGTGTGAGTGTTCAGGGGTGTGTGTGCATTGCTAATGGGTGTTATAAGCCACTACACCAGTGTTTACCTAGCATCCACCACTGAGAGACTGTAGGGGATGTCCACATAGGCATTGGTGTGCTACCGCTGTGTCAGACACCATATATCGGACACATCACAGCTTCCAGGGCAGACAGCACACACATTCAATGTCATGCCCTGAACATCGCATAGGGCCTAGCTGTTGGAGGGTATGCCCCTGCGCTGACTGTAGGCCCTACCCTGATCCCCGGGTGGTGCTACGTGTGCAGCCTATAGCACCCAGTACCCCAGGGTACTCATCCATGTGGTGGAACAGATTCATATTGCAGGTCCACTAATCACGTATGTGGAGGACCTGTACATGCTCACTAGCATGTGTTGACATGGCATCTGTGAAGTGGTGCAATACTCTGGATGCAGATGCCTGTGAGATACCCATGATATCCCCAGTTGTGCTGTGTGAGGTACCTGTGGCTAGTACACCTAGGACAACACATCCCATGGTATCCACTGTGATGCGTTCCCCTCGGCCTGTGTGATGTGTTAGGCACAGGTCAACAAGCTGCTGTAGGAGGTCTCTGTCCACCCCATAGTGCTCTAACATCCCCAGCCCATGTAGACCCTGGTAAGTCACCCTCGGTCAATAAAGTCGTATGTCACCCCAGTAAGGGTTGTTCGGCAGCATACACATCTGCACTGCCCCAACCCCTGCACATGTTGGTGTATGTTGGCTGCTGCAGCCCGTTTCATTTGGTTGGACTGTGTTGTGAAATGTCTCTGCAGTTATACACCGGTGGTGTAGAGTGTGGATGACATATGTGTGTATGCTGCTTGCTCGCATTAGTGTACTGTTCATGTGCAGGCTGGCCATGTCATCAGCTGATTGTGATGATCAACACCTGTGTGTGCAGCCTGGACACCCTGACTACCCCACCACTGCTGTCATCCCTCCCAACATCACCAGGCAGGTATAGACACACCCCTAGCTGAGGTTTGCTAGGGCAGGAGCACTCCCGAGGCACAGCACTGCAATGAACGTACAGTATGCCTGACCACTCTCCCATGCTATCATCTATATGCGAGACCTGCACCTGGCTGACTACACACATACACTCCAGGGACCAGCAGCACACCCTGGTGATAAATGTGATACACCATAGTCAACCTCATCTGCATAGTATAGTATTCTAATGAATAGCTATATTACCCATACCGAAACTCCAACATATTAATCACTACTCAGTGTCGTTCAGATCCACACACAACTGGCAAAAGGTGCCCTGCCATCACCATATTCGATGTCCCATGGTCTTCCCAGCAACAAAATTACTGGTGTCTACACGAGTACAACTCGTGGTCCTGAACACCACAGTCGATGTGCATTAACACCACGCCATGGCAGATATACATAGATCCCAGGTTATCACGTACAGATCATCCGGCACAAATAGTCAATAGTGCTGAATTCCCCAGACATATGTTCACATCTATGTCCACCTCTACATCTACATATATCACATATATTATTTGTAGACATATATACATGGACATATATATATATATATATATATATATATATATATATATATATATATATATATATATATATATATATATATATATATATATATACATACACTCATATACATGTACACATATGTAGATATGGTATTTATGTCACAACAGCGAACCACATGACAGCAATGCATTAGACAGGAATGGAAAGGTAACCACACGTGCCACCTGCATCATGTAGTGTTGTTAATATCAAGGCACGTGTGTTATGTTGCATCGCACGGGTCAGACCATAGCAAGGGTAAGAGTAGGGCTGCTGACAATTACTCACCAGACCTATTGGCGACTGTATGTGTTGACAACCCAGTGTCTTGGCAGAATATGCGGGCTGTGGACATTAAATAGGTCAGCAACAAAACAAACTGGATACATCCTGCAGCTAGCCACCCACAGATACCAACACATACAATATAACTGCCAAACACACACCTGCCATCCCCTGGAATCGAGCATCTACCTGTCTAGTGTACCACACGACAGCATTATGCAGTAACAGAATGCACTACGAGTTCAGGCATCACTGCACTCCCACAGGTATACTTCTAGGCAGATGACATCATCCGCAAAGGCAAAGACGCCGATAGGGAATGTATGTGCTCTGAGCCATCTAAAAGCATTACTCTGTCCTCAGGCAGCTGGAAACACACAGGCACACACCTGGCAGGGCTGGGAGTCGAACATACACCTAACTACCTTATCACACTACAGCAATACGCAGTTACAGAACGCGCTACCGAGAATACCGAACACAGCACTCCCTGAGGCATACTTCTAGGTGGGTGACATCATCCACAAACCAAAGACGCTGATAGGGAATGTATGTGCTGTGAGCCATCTAAAAGCATTACTCTGTCCCCAGGCAGCTGGAAACACACACACACACAGGCACACACCTGGCAGTGCTGGGAGTCGAACATACACCTAACTACCTTATCACACTACAGCAATACGCAGTTATAGAATGCGCTACCGAGATTACTGAACACAGCACTCCCAGAGGCATACTTCTAGGTGGGTGACGTCATCGGCAAAGGCAAAGACGCCGATAGGGAATGTATGTGCTGTGAGCCATCTAAAAGCATTACTCTGTCCCTAGTCACGTGTAAACACACACACACCCACACGCACACACACACACAGAGGCACACACTTGGCAGGGCTGGGAGTCGAACATACACCTAACTACCTTATCACACTACAGCATTACGCAGTTACAGAACGCACTACCGAGAATACTGAACACAGTACTCCCTGAGGCATACTTCTAGGTGGGCAACATCATCTGCAAAGCAAAGACGCCGATAGGAAATTTATGTGCTGTAAGCCATCTAAAAGCATTACTCTGTCCCCAGGCAGCTGGAAACACACACGCACACACAGGCACACACCTGGCAATGCAACATACACCTAACTACCTTATCACACTACAGCAATACGCAGTTACAGAATGCGCTACCGAGATTACTGAACACAGCACTCCCAGAGGCATACTTCTAGGTGGGTGACGTCATCCGCAAAGGCAAAGATGCCGATAGGGAATGTATGTGCTGTAAGCTGTCTAAAAGCATTACTCTGTCCCTAGGCACCTGCACACACACACACACACACACACACACACACACACACACACACACACACACTTGGCAGGGCTGGGAGTCGAACATACACTTAACTACCTTATCACACTACAGCATTACGCAGTTACAGAATGCGCTACTGAGAATACCAAATACAGCAGTCCCAGAGGCATACTTCTAGGTGGGTGACATCATCCACAAAGGCAAAAACGCTGATAGGGAATGTATGTGCTGTGAGCCATCTAAAAGCATTAATCTGTCCCCAGGCAGCTAGAAACACACACAGGCACACACCTGGCAGGGCTGGGAGTCAAACATACACCTAACTACCTTATCACACTACAGCAATACGCAGTTACAGAATGCGCTACCGAGATTTCTGAGCACAGCACTCCCAGAGGCATACTTCTAGGTGGGTGACATCATCCGCAAAGGCAAAGACGCCGATAGGGAATGTATGTGCTGTGAGCCATCTAAAAACATTACTCTGTCCCTAGGCAGCTGGAAACACACTCACACACACACACACACACACACACACACACACACTTGGCAGGGCTGAGAGTCGAACATATATAACATATAACACATAACTACCTTATCACACTACAGCATTATGCAGTTACAGAACGCACTACCGAGATTACTGAACACAGCACTCCCAGAGGCATACTTCTAGGTAGGTGACATCATCCGCAAAGGCAAGGACGCTGATAGGGAATGTATAGAGAGTGAGCAGTCTGAAAGCATATTACTGTCCCAAGTTAGACGTAGACAAACACATGGCAGTGGTGTGATCAGGGCAACTAAATATCTATGGAGCACTACAACAACACTACAAACATACATGGCATGCCACAGACAGTACACCTTTCAAGACAGTCAATCAGTGTGTGCAATGTAGGCATCCATCTTGACGTGGACAATGGACATCTGTTGCCTGGATGACCACCATCGCTATACAGGATGTCAATGGCCATGCCCATACACAGAGGCACATCACCGACACTAGGTGTCACTGGGCATGCCCACATGCTTAGTATCACACATCCGTTTGGAATGTACTGTTTGTCTATCTACACAACGGCATACTGGGCATGCTCACACACTTAGCAGTTGCAAAGGGTCGTCTTGCATGTTAGCAGTTGCAAAGGGTCATCTTGCATGCACACGGATTCTAAACACGGAAGGGCGCAGTTTGGAATGTACTGTATGACCATCTACAAAACGGCGTACTGGGCATGCTCACAAACTTAGCAGTTGCAAAGGGCCGTCTTGCATGCACATGGATTCTAAACACAGAAGGGCGCAGTTTGGAATGTACTGTGTGTCCATTTACACAATGGCATACTGGGCATGCTCACACACTTAGCAGTTGCAAAGGGCCATCTTGCATGTACACGGATTCTAAACACGGAAGGGCGCAGTTTGGAATGTACTGTGTGACCATCTACACAATGGTGTACTGGGCATGCTCACACACTTAGGAGTTGCAAAGGGCCGTCTTGCATGCACACAGATTCTAAACATGGAAGGGCACAGTATGGTGTTACTGTCCCCATGTACATGAATGCCACTCACATGTACTGACCAATACACACTCAGGAGCCATCACAGATGTCTCAGGTGCAGATCACAGAGGTACACACCGCAGTCTTCATTGTAGCCCTCAGACATCACCATGTCACAGGACCAGCAATACACTGCCATACATTACCACAACACTGTGTGGCTCATGACCAGTGGACTGTTCATAAGTCTACAGCAACTGTGCAGACTACACATGTGCCGACAGGGTTCCATCATGTGTTATGCATTGCAATGATACCGCTGTAATGTCCAGGTCGGCTCTACACATACCAAGGGCCCTGGGTCTTACACAGCTGTGACAGATGACTGTCGCTGTACACCGAAGATCACACATGTTTGGATATGACATACATGTAATCACAGTGGATATGTGCATGGACCACACACACAACACATATGTACATAGCATAGCTTTTTCTGTCCTCCGTGCAGACAAGTGGCTACAGCAATCACACATACGCAAATGGCAGGTGGGTCCATGGCTGTTGAATGCTAACAGTACATGAGGTAGCAATGTTGACCGATGACGCATTCCCTCTGTACTAGTTACCCATGACACCCATCATATCTTACAACAGTCCATGTGTTATGCATGTCATCACACATGTCCTCCAATTGCAATGCATACAACATGGCTATATGACAGGCATGTAGGATCAACACACATGTACAATTTGTAGTGTGCATGCAGCTACCATGCATGTGCAGTAGCTGATGTATGTGACTCATCTGTGCCTAACTACAACATGCAGTTACAATGCAGCCCCATCATTGACACCTGTATATGGTGACATACTGACAGTACGGTAGGATGTACATCAGGTAAGGATGGATGTGTGCACATAAAGTGGTGATCCACCTGTGCAGATGGATGTTTGCCGGGGACAGCTCACAGGTATGTCACACGCCATCCTACCATTACATGTGCAAACAGTACGCTATGTTACTGTTACTTGACGGTGAAGACATAAACCTACACAGCGGTCAGGTGTTACCGACTGTATGTAACCTGACACCTGTAACACTTACATCCTCCCTTGTGCATATAGCACCACAATTGTTGCCGGACGTAGTGTTGGTACACATAATGCGGCCAATACTGCTACATGTCTGTCAGATTTATCATCATATCGCAGGTGTATCATTCACACTACTGCCATGTGTGTTTGCTTTTGTGACCATATATGCCACATATGGTGGGGATTACATCCCAATTGTTACACACCCCTGTACACTGTTGTAGAGATCTGTACATACTGCAGTGTGGAAAGCATAGGTTCATAGGTTCATACTAGGCTATCTGCCCTAGGGCATTTATAAGCCTAGCCAGAGTGTGTTTGGCTTTCGCCACCCATTTTAAATGAATTTTGCTATGCCCTTTTTCGAGGTTAGTATACTGTGCCTCTGTCTAACTGTGACACAGAAGTGATACCCGGGGTAAACCTACGATCCCCCATCCACTCATCAAGATTCCTCTTGAAGAGAGTCAATGAGGGACTCTGCCTAACCTGGACTGGGATTTTATTCCAGAGTGAAGGGAGCCTCTAGGTTATGAATCTGTCCCTCCAGCATGTCCTATTTATGTCAGTGCTGAGGTTCAAGTCTCTCGAGCACATAGCTCGATGGGATTTGGATTTTCTGAGGTGCAGCATGTCCATTAATTCCGGGTTGGACATGGCGTTATACGTCAGGCACAGATCGCCTCTGAGCAGGTGGTATGCCACTGAGTAGAGCTGCAGTTTCTTTCACCGGGCAGCATATGGCATCTATTTGAGCCCTTTGATCCTCTTGTTGAGGTACTTTTGGGGTCTTTCCAGTTGCTGCAGGTGTCTGGTAAGGTACATCCAAAAAAGGGGCATTGTACTCAATTATGGGCCTGATGAGGGATGAGTAAAGAGGCACGATGACCTCCCCTGATCTAGATGTGAATCCATTCATGATTAGGTGGGCTATATAAAATGTTTTTCTAGCCACTTTGGCCACGTGGTTGTCAAATGAGAGATTATCAACATGGGTCCCCAGGTCCCTAATTACTTCTTCCATACTTAATGGATTACCACCTATGTGGTAATTTGTGGGCACTTTGTTTTTGCCAAAGGGGATGACTATACACTTTTTGGCATTTAGCTTGAGGCCATGGCTCTGGCACCAGTTGTCTGCTTCTATGAGGCCCTTTTGGAGGATGCTTGTGTCGGCTGGAGAGTCGATTATAGCGCCCAGTTTGCAGTCATCTGCAACTTGGTCAGCCATAGTCCTTCCGTGTTGGCCTGTACCTCAGAGAAATATATACCGAACATGACAGGTCCCAGGACTGAGCCTTGTGGGATGCCACTTGTAACTGGTTTGGAGTCTGACATGGCTCCAGCAATTCTAACCATGTGGGTTCTGTCCTTGAGCCAGTTAGCAACCCATCTAGTGACATAGGGGTTTATATTTAAGCTGGTGAGCTTATCTATAATGCCCGAGTGGGGTATTGTATTGAAGGCTTTTGCGAGGTCCAGGTAGGCTGTGTGGGCCACCTTCCCCTCGTCAATGGCCTTGGTGACTGTTTCAAAGAAATCGACCAGGTGTAAGAGGCAGGATCCAGTGCCTGTAGGTCCCCAATATCTTTTTTATGAGGTCCATGATGATCCTTTCCATAGCTTTGCAGACCAAGCTAGTCAGGCTTATGGGGCGATAGTTTCCAGGATCCGTTGAGGCACCACCTTTGTGTAGAGGGACCACTGTTGCTGTACACCACTCTTTGGGTACATATCCTGTGGTAAGGCCGAGATTGAACAGTAGTTTTATGTTTGGGTTTAGCTCTTCTTGGAGTTCATGTAGGACGCAGCCCTGGACACCGTCTGGTCCCATTGATGCTGTGTTTTTTGCTTTACAGAGGGCGGCTCTTACCTGAGCATCTGAGATGTCAGGGGGGCAGCACTCTGCTGGGATAGATATATGCCCTTCTGGGGAGGAGAAGTTTTTGCTGAACCTGTCAGCTAGGATGTTGGCAATGTCTGTGGGTTTGGTGTATTTTTTGTCATTTTGGACTAATTCTGAGCATATCTGGGAATTCCCACCCAGGTTCCTAAAATAACTAAAGAAAGCCTTGTGATTATCCTTAGTGTCCTGTGCAATTTTTCTCTCGAAGCTGGCCTTAGACGATTTTATGAGTGTCCGTAGTTTTTTGCTAACACTGATCAGAGATGCCTTTCCTTTTTGGGATTTTGCTCTCTATCATGTAGTAGCTTCCTCCTTCTATTGTATAGTTTGTTTATGGCTGGGGTCCACCAGACAGGATCAACAGCAACAACAGCACAAGAACGAAGAAATGTAAAAACAACAGGCAGGATTCACCAAACACGATTTATTCTGATAGAAAACTTTGCACTCTGACGTCTCGGCCTTCGCCTTCCAGGAGTATAATACAAATGAAACAAGCTCATCTTATATACAAGTTAAACCAATTAATTAAATCAATCAAACAATCATCTTATTAAAAAAGTATTAAGTCATCTGACCAACATTTTCCAGTTAAAATCTTCATTAAGCCCATTAGGATATAAAGTTTTAAACTTTAAAATGTAAACAGTTTCTTTATACAGTAACAGCTGTTTAGTTCTTAATAAATCAACATCATTATTAGATATTTGTTCTAAAATTGATGCTTTTAACAAGCTTTCATCACTATTATGCATTTCAAAAAAATGTCGTGCAACAGGGCTTTCATTCTTGACATTAACTATGTCCCTAATATGTTCTAATAATCTCACTTTGAAAGATCTTTTTGTTTGCCCAATATAGAATTTGTGACAGGGACATTTTAATGCATAAATAACTCCCTCTGTCTTACAACTAAAACATTTATTAACTCTAAAAGGGATATCATTTATATATTCAAAATTAAAAGTAACAAAACTGCATGCCTTGCATTTACCACACTGATAGGTTCCTTTGTGTCTAACTTGTTCTACCATAGTATCTATAGGCATACTAAATCTACTTCGTACCAAAAAGTCTTTGATATTCCTGCCCCCTTTATATGAAAATTTCAAGTTTACATTTAGCCATAATTTGACATCATTCAAGGTACTAAAATATTTCCAGAACATGGATACAATTTTAACTAATTCAGAAGTATAACAGCCATAAGTAGTAACAAAATACATAGCTTCACTATCCACTTGTTTTTTTCGACTAGTGTAGAATTCTGGTCTTTTTTTCTGTAATATATTTTCCTTATTATGCTTATTAATATAATCCCATAGTTTATTAAGACTTTCATCCAAGCAGGATATATTGTAACCTCTCATCAAAAAAGAATTGTACACAAAATCCAACTCATTTTTAAGAATCATTTCATCATTACATAATCTAAAGCTCCTTAACATTTCTCCATAAGGTAGGGAGTTTATAGTGTGTGGAACATGTCCACTTGTGCCATGTACATATAATATAGAGCCTTCAAATTTTCTATTCACAGAAGTTATTAATTTATGACCACTAGAAATATCAAGAATCACATCTAAAAAGGGAATTCGTAGGCCCATATTTAAACCATCGAAGTCCAAAGAAAATCTATTGCACTTCAGGTCAGAAATAAATTCTGTAGCCATAGATTGTCCCCCTTCCACTAAAAAAATTAAATCATCTACATATCTGTAGTATTTAATAACATGTTGTTGAAAAAACTTATGTTTATAAATGTATTCTATCTCAAAAAATCCCATAGCCAGATTGGCATACATGGGGGCAAAAGATGCCCCCATGGCTGTACCTGTTTTTTGATGATACATAGAATGATTAAATTCAAAAAAATTATTGGTTAAGGAAAAATATAATAACTCTATAACATACTCTGAAACGGGAGACTGACCCAAAAACCATCTCAAAGCCTCTAGACCAAAATCATGGCTTATGTTTGTATAAAGACTTTTGACATCAACTGTCAACCAGTACATACTTTTATTCCACTTTATATCATTAATTTTATTTAAAAAATCAAATACATCTGTTAAAAAGGAAGGTAACTTTTTAACATAAACTGTCAAATAATCATGTAGAAAGATGCCAATATTTCTTAAAAAATAATTATGACCTGATACTATGGGGCGACCAGAAGGTTTATTAAGATTTTTATGAATTTTAGGTAGGCAATAAAAATATGCCCTACCACAACCTTCTGTCTGGAATTTATTATTAACATCATTCAACTTAAAATAGCCCAATCTAAAGCCCTTTTGTATCAGCTCCTTATATTCTGATATAGCTGAATGGTATTTATCTACCCCACATTTTTCATAAACATTTTTATCATTAAGATGTTGCATGCACATATCAAAATAGTCCATAGTATTTAAAACTACTAGCTTATTGCCCTTGTCGGCAGGTTTAAAGACAATATTATTTTTCTTACTTAGATTCATTAGAGTCTTCCATTCTTGTATCGTCATATTATATTTAATATTGCTCTTATCAGACATAAATTCTTGATGCCCTATTTCCAAAGAATGATTCACCATTTTAATAAAGTTAGACACATCATAATTAGTAACCCTCGGACAGAAGTTACTTTTTGAAGGAACCTTGTCAGTGTTAAGTTTAACGTAAGCATTTGTTGGCTCATCAGACATACAGCTATAAAAACTATCATTTGAGCTCGACGTGTCAGAATCTAAATCTACACAATGATTGTCGGTATTTAAACTAAAAAAATATTTCAAATAAAGTTTGCGACTGAATCTATACATATCCATTTGCATATCATGCAATCTGGATACAACAGTTGGAAAATATTTTAAACCTAAATTCAAAACTGAAAGTTCTTCATTACTAAGTTCATAATTTGATAAATTTACCACATAACTGTTCAACATATTAAATGTCTCACTACCATCTTCCTCGTTTGTAGCCTCCCCGTTTGGTCGGCTCTGATGGAGTGTAGTCCGCAGAAAAAAATGGTTAGAGAGACCGCTACTTTCTTTAATATATGTGGTCTACAGCGATACATTGACACTGAGATTACCCCTAGGGGATTACGGGCTTTCAAAGATCCCACTACACCCTTTGATCTTTCTAAAGATTCGGAAGTTTTGTTTCATAAGAGATGGGTTGCTGCAGCTCACAATTGCACTACAGAATGGTTACACATACTTATAGAACGGGACCGTTTAAAACAAAAAGAACTGTGTGCTGATATCAAGAAAATGTGTAATGACTTATCTAAATGTGTATCTACATCTTTTTTGGATGAGTTTCTAAAACAGATGAATGAGAAACTGAAAGATTATGAACTTACACTTATAGATAGAAAAAAAGGCAAACTGATAAGAGACCTACGTGACTACGAATTGAATAAAGCATTTGTGTCTAGAACCAATCGCAACAAGGGTCGTAAACATGTGAGATTTCAACAGGAGGCTGACAGAGTACGCTCTTTGAATTCTTCAGCGTCTGCCTCAGAGAACGGTTACACATCTTTTGAAGATGATGGAGCGGACATTGATTTTCCACGTTTACCTCTAGCTGAGGATCCAGAACATCTAAGGCAGAATTTTCATGCAGAATACCCACAACAACAGCAAAGAGACAATTCGAGGCATAAACGCCATCGGGAATATGCGGACTACACTCCATCAGAGCCGACCAAACGGGGAGGCTACAAACGAGGAAGATGGTAGTGAGACATTTAATATGTTGAACAGTTATATGGTAAATTTATCAAATTATGAACTTAGTAATGAAGAACTTTCAGTTTTGAATTTAGGTTTAAAATATGTTCCAACTGTTGTATCCAGATTGCATGATATGCAAATGGATATGTATAGATTCAGTCGCAAACTTTATTTGAAATATTTTTTTAGTTTAAATACCGACAATCATTGTGTAGATTTAGATTCTGACACGTCGAGCTCAAATGATAGTTTTTATAGCTGTATGTCTGATGAGCCAACAAATGCTTACGTTAAACTTAACACTGACAAGGTTCCTTCAAAAAGTAACTTCTGTCTGAGGGTTACTAATTATGATGTGTCTAACTTTATTAAAATGGTGAATCATTCTTTGGAAATAGGGCATCAAGAATTTATGTCTGATAAGAGCAATATTGAATATAATATGACGATACAAGAATGGAAGACTCTAATGAATCTAAGTAAGAAAAATAATATTGTCTTTAAACCTGCCGACAAGGGCAATAAGCTAGTAGTTTTAAATACTATGGACTATTTTGATATGTGCATGCAACATCTTAATGATAAATATGTTTATGAAAAATGTGGGGTAGATAAATACCATTCAGCTATATCAGAATATAAGGAGCTGATACAAAAGGGCTTTAGATTGGGCTATTTTAAGTTGAATGATGTTAATAATAAATTCCAGACAGAAGGTTGTGGTAGGGCATATTTTTATTGCCTACCTAAAATTCATAAAAATCTTAATAAACCTTCTGGTCGCCCCATAGTATCAGGTCATAATTATTTTTTAAGAAATATTGGCATCTTTCTACATGATTATTTGACAGTTTATGTTAAAAAGTTACCTTCCTTTTTAACAGATGTATTTGATTTTTTAAATAAAATTAATGATATAAAGTGGAATAAAAGTATGTACTGGTTGACAGTTGATGTCAAAAGTCTTTATACAAACATAAGCCATGATTTTGGTCTAGAGGCTTTGAGATGGTTTTTGGGTCAGTCTCCCGTTTCAGAGTATGTTATAGAGTTATTATATTTTTCCTTAACCAATAATTTTTTTGAATTTAATCATTCTATGTATCATCAAAAAACAGGTCCAGCCATGGGGGCATCTTTTGCCCCCATGTATGCCAATCTGGCTATGGGATTTTTTGAGATAGAATACATTTATAAACATAAGTTTTTTCAACAACATGTTATTAAATACTACAGATATGTAGATGATTAAATTTTTTTAGTGGAAGGGGGACAATCTATGGCTACAGAATTTATTTCTGACCTGAAGTGCAATAGATTTTCTTTGGACTTCGATGGTTTAAATATGGGCCTACGAATTCCCTTTTTAGATGTGATTCTTGATATTTCTAGTGGTCATAAATTAATAACTTCTGTGAATAGAAAATTTGAAGGCTCTATATTATATGTACATGGCACAAGTGGACATGTTCCACACACTATAAACTCCCTACCTTATGGAGAAATGTTAAGGAGCTTTAGATTATGTAATGATGAAATGATTCTTAAAAATGAGTTGGATTTTGTGTACAATTCTTTTTTGATGAGAGGTTACAATATATCCTGTTTGGATGAAAGTCTTAATAAACTATGGGATTATATTAATAAGCATAATAAGGAAAATATATTACAGAAAAAAAGACCGGAATTCTACACTAGTCGAAAAAAACAAGTGGATAGTGAAGCTATGTATTTTGTTACTACTTATGGCTGTTATACTTCTGAATTAGTTAAAATTGTATCCATGTTCTGGAAATATTTTAGTACCTTGAATGATGTCAAATTATGGCTAAATGTAAACTTGAAATTTTCATATAAAAGGGGCAGGAATATCAAAGACTTTTTGGTACGAAGTAGATTTAGTATGCCTATAGATACTAAGTTAGACACAAAGGAACCTATCAGTGTGGTAAATGCAAGGCATGCAGTTTTGTTACTTTTAATTTTGAATATATAAATGATATCCCTTTTAGAGTTAATAAATGTTTTAGTTGTAAGACAGAGGGAGTTATTTATGCATTAAAATGTCCCTGTCACAAATTCTATATTGGGCAAACAAAAAGATCTTTCAAAGTGAGATTATTAGAACATATTAGGGACATAGTTAATGTCAAGAATGAAAGCCCTGTTGCACGACATTTTTTTGAAATGCATAATAGTGATGAAAGCTTGTTAAAAGCATCAATTTTAGAACAAATATCTAATAATGATGTTGATTTATTAAGAACTAAACAGCTGTTACTGTATAAAGAAACTGTTTACATTTTAAAGTTTAAAACTTTATATCCTAATGGGCTTAATGAAGATTTTAACTGGAAAATGTTGGTCAGATGACTTAATACTTTTTTAATAAGATGATTGTTTGATTGATTTAATTAATTGGTTTAACTTGTATATAAGATGAGCTTGTTTCATTTGTATTATACTCCTGGAAGGCGAAGGCCGAGACGTCAGAGTGCAAAGTTTTCTATCAGAATAAATCGTGTTTGGTGAATCCTGCCTGTTGTTTTTACATTTCCACCAGACAGGATGTCTGCCTTTGGAGGATTGGGTCTTGGTTTTATTTGGGATTGCATGATCCATGCATTCCTGAAGGTGTTCATAGAATGCGTTTATAAAGGATTCTGTGGTTTGGGCCGTATTTTCCACAGGCCCGGGGGCTTTGAAGGATTCCAGCTTGGTTTTGAAGAGTGTGAAATTTGCTTTAGAGAAGTTTTTCACTGTGGTTTTCTGGGGAGGGGGTGGGGTCAGGATGTGAATATCCAGTGAGATTAGTTTATGGTCTGATCTAACCAGTGAGGGATACACTTCTGGTCTAGAGCATAGAGTCCCCATGTTGGTGATGATCAGGTCCAATATGTTTTTCCCTCTTGTGGGAGTGGTAACAAGTTGTTCCATAGTATTTGAGTTTATAAATTCTAGGAACCTTTGAGCTAGGGTGTTGGAGCTAGAGTAATGCTCCCAGTCTATGTTTGGGTGGTTGAAGTCGCCCAATATAATGGTGTTTGGAGAGACCTTCATATTTTCCAGTGTTCTCAGGAAGGCCGAGTGGGGTTTCTGGGTTTGGGAGGGTGGTCTGTAGCAGGCTATAAACTGGAAGGCAGTTTTACCCACTGTTAGTTGCACATGGATAGTCTCTGATGCTTCGTGCTGTGCCACCAACCTGGAGGTGTGGGTATCTTTGATGAATATTGATACTCCCCCTCCTTTTCTGGTTCAGTCCAAGTTTTGGGGCCGAAAAGCAAGGTATGAGGTATAACCTGGTAGTGCTGAGGTGCTCTCTGGAGCCTTGAACCAGGTTTCTGTTACTGCACAGATATCAATGTTCTCCATGCTAAGGAGAGTTTCCAGTGCATGCATCTTGAGGTTTAGACTTCTGGCGTTGAGTAGCATTACTCTTAGTTTCTTATCCCTTGTGATACCTATGGAGGTGGGTTTGTCTTTTGAGCCTTGCCTAAAAAAGGCACTATGGGGGTAGCAAGAGCCTTTGCCAATATCCAAAAGCCCAGGGGTGACAGGAGCATGCCGTCCCTAGCAAAGCATCGTGGCTTGTCGAGCATGTCATCCCTAGCTGACAGGCATTGGATCCCCTTTGAATGACACTAATACTTAAGCCAATTGTTGAAATTGATCATCTTGTCTTCATATTGTGGCATCATTTTTGGTGAGGGTAAGATGCTACTCAAGGTCAGGGTCATACCGGCCTGGGCCACATGCTCAGAGAGCTCCTCTATGTCTCTTTTCATGTAGTCCAGGAGGTGCTCCGTCATTCACACCAGCATGGACAATGACTGAGTCATATTTGTACTTGCCTTGGAGTGACCTGAGTGCTTGTGTTATGTGGCAGATCCTAGCACCCGACAGGCAGCTCACCGTGACCTTCTCCTTGTTCAGCCTGTTGAGCGGGACGTCAGTGTGCCTGACGATAGAGTCACCTATTACAAGTGTATCAGGTGTGTTGTTTAGCCTTAAGGGCTGTGACTGTTCGGCACACTGGCTTTGTGAGCTATGTGTTGCACGTGGTTTGTTTTGGGGTAGCGGTTGCTTGGGTGTCTGCTTTGGAGGTCTCTGCTGCTTAGGCAAATTTTTATTTAGAGCCTCCGAGTATGTTTTTGTGTGTTTCAGTACGCTATATTACTGTTACTTGATGGTGAAGACATAAACCTACACAGCGGTCAGGTGTTACTGACTGTATGTCACCTGACACCTGATGTAGGCAAGGGTGGTGTGTCTATCACACACATCAGCTGTCCATATGTGTATGACATGTGTGGTCTTCATAGTGTGTGTGTGTGTGTGTGTGTGTGTGTGTGTGTGTGTGTGTGTGTGTGTGTGTGTGTGTGTGTGTGTGTATGTATGACTGTCTGGTGCATGGAGTGAGGGTGTATGCTACCATACAGAACACACAGGATCCGTAACCCCTCATGGTGATGCAGTCTACTACCCTGTTGATGCCATAGTTCTCAGCCGTACTGGCTACCTGTACATGTTTTTTCTCTGTGTCCTGTCGCGTGGGTGCACAGTACTGTGAGGGTGATGACCACATAGGCAGGGGTCCTCACCTCAGCACTATGGGGTGTGCGTTACAGTGTTGTTGACTCCAAGAGTTTGTGCATGTTCCTGTAATGTGACAGGGTATGCCTGCTACACAGTGAGGCCTCATGCTATCAGGTGGCCTCTAACATTAGCATCGGCCGGACCGCTGTGTACAACCGCTGCACCATGTCAACATACCTGTGATGTGACCTGGCATGGATGTCACGTCTCTAGCCACTGTAGCCTATTAAACTGCCCACATGCATCTGGATCAGTATATGTGTGGACATCTGTGGTATGTTAGCCTTTCCAACAGTCAGGTTGAGGCTATGTATAGCATGCTGATATTGCCATATGTGCCTGTGAGTACTCCACAGTTACACATGGGAGACTGCAAACACTGCTACCTGTAGGCACATGCAAGTAGACCATAAAGAGGGAACCAGGGCATCATTACCAACATGCTGTTACTGTTGTTACCAAGACACATACTGTGAACATATAACAATGCATGCTAAACCTGTACTACATGGTATGGCTGGTGCATGTTAACAGTACACAACTAATGTAATGTACACTTCTCTCACTATTCATACACAACTAATGTTATACACACATCTGTCACTATTCTGTTCACCCTGTGCATCAGACCATTTGAGCATGTCCCTGCACCAATGGTGTGCATTACAGGGATGCGGCACAGGCTTCATCATATGCACAGGGTGATAATGTTTGCCAGGGGCATAGGCTGCACCAATGGATGACATCATATGTGTGGGTAAGGGCCGGTGACATGATTGGACTTGCCTGTTCAGTATGCATGTGGGTGTTGTGGTGCCCTACAGATGTGTTTGCTGTGTGCGTGTATGTGTGCACACAGTTCTGCCTTTTGTGAGGCCTATACAGGGGTATTATTGACAGCTCCAGATTGTACAGACCAGGTTGTACAGCTCACTATGTCCGGCCACGTGACCTGTGCCTGCCAGGGGTTGCACAGACACTACCAGGCGGAGGTACAGATTGGCTACTGTCCGATGACACATGTCCACTGGAACCGTGTCCCCACTGGGAATGTCCAGGGACATGTCCACGTGGCCTGCTGTGTCCTGGTGTAGACAGCGCAGCACCAGCTGCACTGCTACTGCTACCGGCACTATGGGAGCTGGCATGTGAGGTGGCATGCTCATGTTGACCTGCACTAGGTGGTGTAGCTGGTCTACTTCCTCGTGGCCTATGCCTCATTTCTAGCAGATGTTCCAGCACAGACAGCTCACGCTCGCGGATTGCCATGCCACGGTCAAGGATTCCGACCATGTCACCCAATCGCCTGTCCAGAACATCAGCAATCTGCTGTTGAGCATTTGCCAAGCCTGGATGTTGTCATTTAGGGTACAGATAGCAGCCCTCTGCAGCCTCTGCCCTTCTCTGTTCTGCCATTCCGCACATGCCTGTGCCGCCATTACAGTCTGGAACATGCATCTGATGATACCAGCTGCTGCGCTCTCTCCTGCAGGTGCATGTCTGCCAGAGGTCCTCCTGCGAGCAGCACTGGCTGCATGCCTGTGTGGCACATCTGCTGTCATTACACTTACACCATGGTGTGGAGACACACCTTCTGTAGCCACCACACGTCCCTGTTCCACGCTAACAGACACTGACTGTCCTTCCTCTATGGCCACTGGTGATGCTGTATGTGTTGGCAGCAGAACTTTGTGCGGGGAAGAGGGGGACATAGCTGGGATGGCAACCATTGGCACAAATTCAGCCCCTGACAACCCTGCATGTACCTCATTCATATGTTCATCACTGCTAATATCTGTGAGGACACTAACATTAGATGGACCGCAGGAGGGTAACACACCTACATCACCTGTGAATGCAAAGAAAGACTAAATTACAATAGACACACACAGACAAACACACAGACACACACACACACACACACACACACACACACACACACACACACACACACACACACAAACACACCATGCATGTGATTTGACAGACAGCATGCAGCATGCCTGTGATACAGCAGACGGCATGCAGCTCACACATTAATAGTGTTAGTTACCATACCTCCCTGGGGTGCACACTACAGCAAGCAGGTGTCATATCAGTAGCCATGCAGTTCACACAATCATGGTAGTGTGAATGCAATCCCCGTGATACACCATGTGGACCAGAACAGGATAAAAGTACACATGGCTGATGTGACCTTGACATGTAATCCGCTGACGTGTGCATTAACATGCATACATGTCTGACACAGTGGTGTCCTGACACATGTACAGCGTCGTAATGGGCATCACATTGCAGTGTTGTCTGTATGCCCTACAGATAGAATGCATGTTTAGCAAATGTGCATGAGCATGGAAGGGTAGTGTGAGCCATCTACATTGCTATACAGTGTGAAGTACAGACACTGTGCCATTGCATGTCATCATGAGGTGTTTATATTGCTATACAGTGCATAATATGTACACATTGCATAGCCATAACTGCATGCATACCCATGACATAACTGTGGATTGTGACCCACGATGCTGAGGTGTATACACACCAAACCATGCGGTGTCATGTGACAGGTCACTGGAGGACCTACAGTTGACACCCCTGCACAACTACTACAGAGTCTTAGCTTCCTGGCAACCATGTCCACACATAGCATACTTGTCAATTCACCATGTCCCACGTGACATTGATGTACCACACACATGAGGTGCACAGCTAATGGCGATGTCCTACAGCAGCAAGGGAAATGTACAGTATCTGTGGTCTGATGTGGTGTCAATGTCTGTGGAAGCTGTACAGGTGACTACTGTCATGCTATGACACAGTTGTGATGTTCAACACATCTTATATGGTAGACGTCAGTGACATCTCCAGTAGCTGTGCACAGGCTTTTAGGATGTCCAGTGTGCCACATCAACTAAATAATTGGTCAACTAAGGCTGTAATTGGACCATGTGTGGACAATGTGAAACAGGGTAATTACACATTGCATCTACTGTGTGGATACGTGTCTCCCTTGGCCATGTGTGCACATGTGTTGGACAAATGTGTGTGATGGCCGTCTATCACACGTGCCTGTGTTGTCCCATATGACATACACCCATAGATGTCAGATATGTCACCATCCACAGGGCTATGCAGACAACGGGTTGTATGTTTGGTATGTGGGGTATGGGTTATGGGATAGTGTGACAATATTGCAGCCAAAACACTACATGTCTGGGACATGTCAGATGGCACATCACAATGTGTGCACCCATTGCATGGGCATATAACACAATGGTAACTCCTGTGGGCTGCCCATAACACAGCTCACTGTGTGGTACTGTTTGAGTACCACACGTGTCATTCAAGTGTATAGTACATATGCATCCATTGTAGAACACCTCCATCGTTGTATGCACAGCTGTCCACACATGTAGCAATGACAAATACTGTGGTTTCATGTTGGTGTATCATTTCATTTGTATATATTGTACATGGGTGGCCTGTGTGACTGATGGGTGATGCGACCTGTATATCATGACTGGAACGAACATCAAGTGTACAAGTGTTAACTTGCCACATGGTGAATAGATCTATGCTTTAACATGCCTGATACTAAAGACAGTCTCACCTGCAACAGACTCATGTCTGTGAGGCACGCCAGAGGTACCTGTATAGGGGTGATACAGCAGTATGAACATTATCCATGACTGTATGACAGCCAGAGGGTGCACTGTGCATGTTAACACAGTCGCCTGTACAATAGCATATAGTATGCACATGTGTGCATACACAGGGTAGCATACTATAGTATGCAGCATGTGTGTCCACATACCTTGCATATGTTGTTACATTACATAATGTACAGTGACACATGCAACTAAATGGGATATAATAGCCATATGTGCAGTACTGACTTACCAGGCAACTCCAGGCTCATTGGTTGGGAGACACCCACCTCCACAATGGCAGCAAATGTCTTTATGCAAGGTAGACAGCATACTGCTAGGTGGATGTGAGGATTGTGAAGGGTGGTATCGCCCATCCACGCATGGCCAATACCCCTTAAAGGTGATATGTGATCCAATATTGGTCACCTGAGTGCTGTGTATGCCTGTCCAATGATCTCCGTTCTCATGGATGGCACCCTGTCATGACATGGGTACCTCGTATGACTACCTAAAGGGCCTGGAGACGTCACAAACTCAGGGAGGTGTACTGCACAGCACCATCCCTTACACAGTGTCCATAATGTTGACCACAGCCTAGGTGGTAGTTAATGGGTACAGGGATATTCACCTAGCAGTGACAATGTTGATATCATCCGTCATAATGTGCACATATGTCACACACCTCACCCACACAGCCCATTCTGTATATTGTTCACAACACTGAGACAGCTATTGCTCATAGGTCATGGCCATTCACATCCTTACATACACAGATGTCTGACATTTGTCTGTGTGGTATGGGCTACAATGATGGTGGAGTACAACACATTAACCCTGTTTTACTGTAGCTGGCACAGGTGTGATATGCACATGTCACTCTGGCACCTTTTGTAGTTATGATTCTGTCAACAGGCCACTGGTAGAACACTCCTGTGACATACAAAGGTATATGTAGGCAAACAGACGTACTGTCATATACATCTGTACTGCTAACATCTACATTGATAATGGTTCATGGACTTGCAGACCATACTCAGCAGGGTTATGGTGCAGTGCCACCAATTATGACTGTCGTCACCACTTGTGGGTTGATATTATCCAACACCCTATCTGTATTGTATGTTCATGCTCAGTACTTGTTCAGAACTTGTGAGCACGTCATGAGCTACTGATTAATATAGCACCCATTCCACACCAATTCTCACAGGTACACTGTCTGTCCTTACATTTCCAGCTTGCTTACAGTACAACAGCTTTTGTATACACGTAACTCACATATCTTGTGAGACATGGTTGTGTATACAGGCATGTCCAACTGTCACGTACCAGTGCTATTGCCTGTCTATATGATGAATATGGCGTACATGTAGCAATAGAGCAATTGTTTCATGTACACAGTCAATGCTCACCTCCCAACATATGACACTACAGCCTGTGGGGGATGCACATATGCAGCCCTGCTGGGGGTAATGCTGGCACCAACCCTGACTACACCTGACACTCATGTGGGGATGTGTAACATTTGCAACACATCCCACTCATCACATAGTCTCACAAGATCTCCACCACAAGCCACACATACAAGGACAACTTGTGCAGTGCGTCTCCATACTCTGTGTAGGCACCAAAGGCAGCCCCCATCACCAAACACAACAACAACAACTTATAGCTCACAGACTCATGTGTGCCCATCACATACAGCCAATAGGGTGTTATAACATACACAACACACCTGTCATAGGTGACTCTGTAGGCAGTCACACTGCTGTTCCACTCAGCGGGCTACACAAGGCGATAGTCGCTTACATCTTGCTGTTGGGTAACTGGTTCTGCAACATAACATGTGCACCCATGCCACACCTCACCAGGTACAATGTGACTGTCATTCTCCATGTTGGTGTGACTGCCCTGAGATGCAACTTCACAGACTATGTGTGCAGGGACATGCAATAGCTCACCAGTCTTGCAGCCCAAGCCCTGGAGAGCATTATGCATTCATCCAGACCTGATACCACTGTACAACAACTGACTGTGTCACTTCAACAGTTGTCTATGCTTCTGCTGTCATTCCACAGGCATCTGGTATCTGTCTGCTTTGACTGACATGGTCAAATAACACGATGCTTTGCCACAGATGACCTGCACCTGTCAGCCCTGGGAGTACAGATCACATGTAAGGCTCTTGCTGCTTCTATACTGCCTGTCTTGCACAGTTTCCAATAACATTCACCACCAGAATGGGAACTGGCAAGCAAAACACGGGGTCATGTGATGCAATGCTTGACATCTTCATCTCTGTTGCATGCAGGCAAGGCACTCCTTATAATGCACCACTTCAATATCTCTGCAGTGACTGGGACCTGCCTCTAGGCTCTGCAGAGCACACCTGCAATGACAGGTTATACACAGACCATACCTTTCAGGCATGTACCTGGACCGGAACACCCACGGCTGAGGTGTTCCCATATTCCACTGTGTTGTACACACATCCTGGCTAGTTACTTAGCACAGTGCATCAGAGGTGCTCCACGTGCAACTAACTGTGTCCAGAACTGCTATACACATTGTAATAAGCTACGGATTCAACAACATACCCCACGGTTACCAGACCTCATTTGTTGGTGTACTCGACAGTAGGGCTCAGACAGATACTACTGATGTGAGACTGACACTACCCCACACTTAACTGGGATAGCCACTCATGTACCGACACATTAGGCCAATGCTGTCCATGATTCATAACCTCCACTCGGCTGGATCAACCCATACACACCACCTCCAAGACAACAATACCCTTGACATGGACACTACCAACATGTGACTGGTGTTCCACACCTGGGGTTATCCTCTAATTGGTGGATTCCAGACATATGCTAATCACCCTTGTTAGCCACATCCCGACACCACTCCCTTCATGGCATACACAGTACATGATTACTACAACACCTGCTACAGACGTCTTATGACAGTGGTAGTTAACATCATGACACCCATGCAGATGGACAATGCACATACAAACGCTGACACATACCCCAGTGCACTTCAATATCACATACACAACTGCATGGATCATGCTATTCCACACAGTGCCATGATGGTACCCACCAGATAACAGCCTCCACTCTGGGGGTCCAGTTCCATGGACATAATTTACAACAACAGGTGGAGGCTGTTGCACAGTGGTGTACAATCCCATGGGTGGGGTAGCTCACTGGTCAGCCTCGGTAGGGCCACGGGATCCCTCATCACATACTCCAAAACTAGCTACGTAAACATTACTGCGACACATTCTGGGGTGTACCACAAGGCATTATGGCAGTATGTCAGTAGTCAATGGCAATACCCACATCTGCTCTCACATACAACAGTTACTCAGGAACATTACAGAACCAGGTGATGTTGGCAACATGCTGGCGGATGGATTCAATGCTAACATTACACCCTCTCACTCCCTACAGGGCCACAATCCATGCAGGAACATTGCGGTGTCCCTGCGGTCACACCTACACAGTACTAACCTGCTCTCTATATGGCCTGGGACACTGGCCTCATGTGACCGTCCAAAGTCCAAGGCTGTGCTGTCCACAAACCTCTGAATGACATGTCTCTCCACAAGGCCACCATATTCAGTAATAGCCTTGTATCAGACATTGTGGCCCCTGAATGGCACACAGCAACAGTTATCACATTCCACACAGGTGGCACCACAATGCACAAGTGGGACTATTGCCCTACACACCTGACTGGACTGTTCTGCACGGCTATGGGGCACATCATCATGGATGTCATTCACAGAGACATTGTTGGGCTCCGGTCCTTTGATGCCATCCAGGTTGGACTTGTTAGGGCCAGAGCATGGCTCCTACACCTGGTGGACTCCTTTCATACAGTTACCAGGGTAGTTGATGATGGTACGAGGGTCCACACAGCCTACATTGTCCTCTCATTGCTTTTCAGCACCATTCTCCATTCTGGTATTGACAACATACACATCCACCTGCACATCGAACCCTATGTCTCAGGATGTTATGCAAAGTGGCTCATGGACAAAACACACACAATGAGGGAAGCATACCATAGTACCTACTGTATTGCAGTTACACTTGGCATACCACAGTCCTCAGTCATAGGGCCCCTCATGTTCGGTATATGTTTCCCTGAGGTACACGCTAGCACAGAGGGACTTTCCCTGCCTAGCTTTACAGACCACTGCATACAAAGTGCCATGATTGCTCCACCAGCTGATGCTGACTCCATCCATAAGGGTGTCACTGTGACGGATACCCGATATCAATATCATGGCCTCAAGCTGCATGACACAAGGTGCATGAACATCCCCTTTGTATTACACCATTCACCCACTGACTATCACATAGGTGGTAGTCCCCTACATACATGACACATTGTACGTGTTCGTAGTACACATGTATGTCACACCCACTCCTGTGATAACCATATTGCCACTGTGGATTGGATATCCTTCTACATGGCCACACTTATCTGTACTGGGTGTGTAGCTGGTACATAGGCACCCATTGTACCTCTGAACTCCAGACGTGTACACACATTCAAGGGTACAACACCCTGTTTAGGGTGTACCTTGCACAAGAGCTATGGCTTTACATACCACAACATTAACACGCCATGACGTTTATTGAGCTCTGACAGTTAAAGTATGCAGCTGAACTACAACACCACGTCTGTGCACATTTGCATACTACATACTCAGGGGTGACCTCTGCTGAACAGACAGGGCCCATGTCCACAACAATATTAATGAATATACTCCACATACACGACATAAGCAAAAGCCACTGTGAGCAACATGCTCATGGATATGTGCATACACGCAACGATGAGTGGGATGTGCTTGAGAGTTACATTCCCAAACCGGACATTCATCATGCTTTGGAACATGATTCCTATGTACATCACGCAGGGACACTCAGTAGCACTGTTCATGTGATACCTCACTTGGTGGATGGGAGACACATGTACACCAGGGATCACTGCAGTGGCTGTACTGTGCAGCGGTGCAGGTAACACATGGCTCTGCTTTTCACAGGACACTTCCCTAGAGAGGTGCCACTGGTGTGAACACTGTGGTTGTGCTTACACATAGACTTGCCAGACTGCATAGTACCCCACTATGAACCTGTGAAGCTAGTACATGTCCTTTGTGCATGGTTACTTGAGTAGCCCTTCCACTTAGATTAGCTATCATGCTATTACAATGTCCCATGACTACAAGCCATATGTATCCTGTTATTGTACATTGTACATGCCAATAGACTACACCTTTGGTATGCATGATATGCCTGTTATGCTGTGTAGCATATCTGACATATCTACCTACAATACTATACATTACACATATTTTACATAGTATCCCATAATGCAAAGCATACTTGCACAACGGGACCACCTTAGACATGTCATTGTTGTTATATGCCCATACACATGCCTACTGTGACAGTATATCAACATATACTATCCCCTGCTATGGCACGTACTTGTTGGACATACCCTACCTGACTGCGGGTGGTATGGAATTATTCTGTTTCAAGCCCTCATGTAGCATCCCTTGTGGTGTCTGTGATGTTTACCTTGTAGCCCACTGCTGGACGCACAATTTCTACAAGCGTTAGTATGCTCAGCAAGACATAACTACATAAATACCTTTTCCCACTTTATGCATTGCTGACACTTTTAATTAATGCAAACCAGGCTATACATACACTAACATAATTAATATGAAACATATACATACACTTACATACCGAGTGTTCTACATACCTTGTTATCATTCCGGACTTTCGTCTCTATCTCTCTTACACTGTTTAAACAGTTCTATGGTATGAGCATACGGTTTGAATGTCTGGCAAGTCATCCTTATATACATCAATACCTGTAACAGGTGGTTTCCTGCCGCCAATTGGTGTTCCTGAGTGACTTATTACTTGCACAACAGCTGTGCAGCTACTCCATTCGCCAGTTACACGGCAACAGTGGGGTATAATTGAATTCTCCACTTGGGCGTTGCCCATTTGCCCTACCTTCGGGGAGACGGCCTGTATTGTGTTTTGTTGTGTGTAATTGCAACTGCTATGTGTAGAGACACGTATAGTTTGGATTCATGTCCCCCGTGGATTGTGTGTGACGGCTAGAATATGTGGTTCTACATGTGAGTGTACCTGTCATCCCAACCATCTGATAACGGACTATTGCAAACAAAACCTGTAACATCGCCATTTGTTCCATTATACAACGGCTACAATTTTGCATGGCACCTTTAAATGTATCTCTCACAAGGTATGTTAACACTTCTGCAGATGTAATTGACTGACTGGATGTTTGTGCTGTAATTACAGTCTGTATTGCTATAGTTTCTAGTGTGGGGGATGTAGGTGGGTGTATGTAGCATATACAGGTTTGTGGGGCTTGCATTTCTACATATTCCATATATATGTGTGTGGGCTCCTTCTCTAATTAAAGATCTATCATTTAGTAGACTTATGTTACAGGATTATACATTGGGCCGTTGTTAATTGGTTTCTATGTAGTATGCAGGTGAGGTTGATACTTCCATACCTCTGGAATTACAGCGATATGTAAAGGGATATTTGTAAATGACAGCTATCCCATGTATTTCTGTCCCAGATATTTGCAGTCATTGCAGTTGTGTTGGTGACAGAACGTCTTTGGCATGGGTTGCCACCTTTTCATATGGCCATTGCTGGACACTTGCGGGACACACATTGGTGTTTACAGGCCAACACATAGCCACGGTCAGTACACAGGATAGCACATACTTTTATCCTCAATACATACTTATTGTTGTGGGACTTTGGCTACTTATAATATTGCATGTAACATTTATGTTTCTTGCATACAGGCATAACTATTTCATGCAACTATTACATACTATATGGGACATAATAATGTCCTACAATCTCGGACAGTTGCCCTTTGTAATGTTTTATGTCAGGACGCAACTGCCCAGGGAGGGGCTGTCCCTCCTAATGTGGGACAGGTGGTAACCGTATGCCTACGGCTAACTATACCTATACCTACCGTAATAGATCTACCTCCAAGTTGGCACTAACAGACACATGATGCGGACACACACACACACATTACAATCACACGGAAACGCACACGGCACCCTCAACACACACATACACAGACTACGGCACTCACAAACACAGTTGAACACAGTACCTACGTGAACCGCAACACTGGCAGCGGTAACTAAATGTCCCTTCGTATCGTCATAATATTACTCGCGGTTCTACTGTTCCGGTACTGTGTTCTTTCGGTCTTTCAGCCTCGTGGTTACGCGTGTCGGTATATGACACATTGCATAGTTGGCGGTATCCTATTTATTTGTACCTCCAAGGTTTTATGAATATCGTTGACCTATCTATATATTTGCAGATATTGGTGAATCCATATATATCAACATATATCACTCTATCACCCTTTCTATCTGTATTATATATATATATATATATATATATATATATATATATATATATATATATATATATATATATCTCTGACAGGGAAAGTGACAGGCAAGCTACACCTTTCATTGTGTACTTGTCGGTATATACTGTTTCCTGGACTCCGCACGTTTGTGTCTGTACCTGTCACATTACACACCTGCCATAGGTTAGGGTTATCACCTGTCCCACTTTGCGAGGGACAGTCCCTCTTTGGGCAGTTGTGTCCTGCAAAATATTTGTAAAAATGGCAAATGTCCTGAGATTTTAGGACAAACTTATTTCCTATAGTTTATGTAATGGTTGCATAAAACAGTTATTCTGTATCTGAACCACCTAAATGTTATAAGAAACAGAATAAGTAACTAAAACATTACAAGAATAAGCTTTTATCTAGGCAAAAAAGTGAAGTTCTGATTTTTGTACTGGCCGGGTGTATGTGTCGGCCTGCAGAAATCTGATGTATGTCCCACATTGGTCATTTGAAAAGGTAGCAACCCTACCGTAGGTACATCTTGGCTACCATAGTCTTAGGTGATTGTATACTTGATTGCATGTTCTACTCCTGGCAGTGGTCCTTTTACCCTTCAGAGCAGGCGCTATTAGCACAGGGGTGAATAATGCTGGTTTCACCTGTTCTAGACATCATTGACCGTGATCTGCGCGATATTCGGAGAAGCTTAGCCCTGTTTCGCAAATATCCGTATAGTCATATTTAAATGACGCTTACCAGCAGTGGGCAACGCATATTCCCGCTAACATGTGCTAAACATGATCTGATGACGTGCATCCGACATGCATTACTCGTGCCTTCAGGATTACGTTACATCCCTTGCAGGAAGTGGGACTGGGAACATGCACAACGGTCACTGCATTTACCACTTGGCCATCTGGGATTTGTACACGTGTTATGGCGCTTTGTATGTGGAGTATACTACGGCTATTACTCCATACTGCACTCACATGGGTAACTCAGTTAGTTTACATATTGATGAGTCCAGTTAATGGTATGTCCATGTGATGTTTACTGGATGTGCTCCAGCATTGGGTATGTATATCACAGTGAGCCACACACAATAATGTGCTACACCTTCAAATGACCATAGGTGGGGCATGCTGGGGTGATGAATACCTGCCATGGGTACACCCCATGCCTTGACACAACAACCATGATTACATTATGTGGAGCCCCTCATTAATGCAGCAGGGAATCCATGCAGAGTGTGTGCAGAACAGTGCTTACACACATGTGATCCCGCAATCGCCTCTGCTCCACGAAGAGACAGTTGGTTATTCGATGTTGTGGTGACAGCAGACACTGTTTGCCTTGTTTGATGTATGGTCTCTGACAATTGGGCGTGTACCTACCGATGTACCTGGGAACCTATACACACAGCAGCAACATATGCTGATAGGCGCATGTACTGTTCAGGTGTTGACATTCCGTGTTCCAATAGCTGTTGTGTGTACAATGTTTGAGGGCTGCCTATGTAGGATTCACACAGTGGGCCACCTATTCATTACAATTTACATGTGGTCGTGTGTGTGTGCCATCCATTTTACTGTGTGTGCAGGTGGAGAGATGTGTCAGTCCGTAGGGGCCTACACTGTCAGAGTATGTGCTATATGTTCCCTCTTTGCCAAGGTGTAGGCATATTGGGCACGCTTCTGTCTGCCTACTGGGGCTGGCACAGTGTGTTCATGGTCTGAATCCCTCTGTGCCTGTGATGGCCTTGGCAACTGCGGTGGGCTATGAGGGCCTTCACCATTTTGTCCCTGCTGCAGCTGTTTCCGCAGGATCATATTATGTAGCATGGCACATGCTATGAAGATGTAGGCACACGTGCCTGGAGAGTACTGCAAGGCTCCACCAGATGTGTCCAAGCAATGGAACGGTGATTTCAGCATCCCGAACACATGCTCTATGATGATTCTGGTTTGTCCGTGTGCCTCATTATGGCGTTCTTGCATGGGTGTGTGTGCATTTCTGATGGGAGTCATCATCCACAGCTCCAGTGCATAGCCAGCATCCCCCACAAGGTGGCCATGTGAGATGTCCCCCCTGACAAATACCTGATACAGCTGTGAGGCATGCCAGATATGGGAGTCATGGTAGCTTCCAGGGCTGCCAGCACACACATCCATGATAATGCCCTGGGCATTGCACACGACCTGGCAGTTTATGGAGTGAAATCCCTTGTGGTTTATGTAGCGCCTACCATGCTCACTGGGTGTTGACTTGATATGTATGTGCATGCAGTCTATCGCACCCAGTACCTCTGGGTAGTGTGCCACACGGTGGAAGTGACGCATATTGCTGGCCAACTCCTCCTGAGTTCGGGGGAAGTATATATGCTCATTGGCATGTGGTAACATGGCATCCGGGAACTGGTGTAGTACCCTGGATGCTGATGCCTGTGAGATCCCCATTATATCTCCAGTTGGCCTTTGAAAGGTACCCGTGGCTAGTATTCGCAAGCTTACACATACCTTCGTGTCCACTGGGATGGGTTCCCCTCTGTTATTTCTGGTTCTCAGGCGTGGCCGGCACAGCTCAGCTATTTGCTGTAAGATGTCCCTGTCCACCCTGTAACGCTCTACTATCTCCAGATCATGTAGGTCCTGGTAGGTTACCCTTGGTCTGAACACTCTTCTCCTCCTCCGGGGCCTGCGGTGATTGTCGGCATCATCCTCCATAACACCGTCGGTCTCTAACAAATGGTGATGAATCACAGCTATGGCAGCTCCCAACATGTACATTTTCAAAGTTCCCCGTGTGTTTACACCTATGGTGCAGTGTTTGGGAATACACAGGTGTGTGTAGGGTGCTTTCACACTTTATACTATTGTGTTGTGAACACCGATGATGTCATAGGGTGTGTATGTACGATCATAGCTACAGGGTATCTTATGTGTTTTACTACAGGAACTACTATTGTGGTGCCTTTGGTGTTGAATTACATTTGGCTGCCGTGGATTACCTCTTGCCCTTCCTCTTGCCCTTCCCTTTACATTTTTGCACATTTCACCTACCATTTTCTGGCATACATCCAGCAGCCTGCTTTCATTTGTACTTTCCTAGACCTGGCTAATCTTGCGTAATGTATTCTATTGCCAGTCTACTGTAGGTTTGCTTTGCTCTGCTATGACAGTTCTCCTATCTTTGCAATCCAATGCCTCCCCTCCTTTCTTTGCAATCCAATGCCTCCCCTATCCTGTTTTGCAGGTTTCTGCAAGCAGACTTGTCAGCTGCCGTCGATTGGCAGCCGTGAGTTGATAGGTGTTAATTGCTCAGTTGTACTCCAATTACCCTACTGCGGCATTTCCTTCTTTTCTTCCCCTGACCTTCCTGTTTGTGCTATTGTTCGTGGCACGTGCATCAGCTTACCGGGTTTCAGGCATGTTTTCATCCCCGTACACATGCGCTTTCGGGCACCATATGTGCTCTCAGCTAAACGATTCAATACCTACCTCCCCACCCCTGTCCTGCAGCTTTGCTTAGCAATGGCTAGGCCAGATTTGCATTGCTCCAATGTGCTTACAGCTACGGTTGCACACCCCTCTGCTGATGTCATGTATCACCTCTGAGCCACTCCTCGGTGTTATAGCGCTGTGCCATATGGTACATCCTTCATCCAGCGGGACGTTTGCGATTCAGTATTACATGCCTGATTTGCATGGCATTGACTACTAATTCATAATTACTGCACCGAATACTGTCGCAGACCCTTAGCAACCCTTGCACCTTGGTTGTGGTGTACCATGCATACCATTGCATATTATGGTGAAATCCTGATTTGTATTACATTGCGATTTTATGACATTTGTATATATATTCTTTGTGTTCCAGTTTGTGCACACATGCCCTGCGGTTGTACTGTGCATTACTGTGGACATGACATTAAAGTTTTTTAGGTGTTGTGCATCTTTTCTTATGTCATTGGCTGTGTATTTATCCATTGGCATATGTTAACTTTGTAATACATGATTCTTGTCCGCTTCCATAGCTCCGATGTTCTGTTTGGGAACCGTGTTTTTTGGTTTACATTTCCGTGGGCTTACACTACGCCTGCACCACTTCATGAATCGCTATATGCCTTCATTTGCATGGTGCAACACTGCGCAAGGGGTGATTAGCATACCTAGGCTGAGGGCTGCGCAGTTCTGGTGTACGCCGGTAGTGCACGTGGAATTGGATTGTACCTGAATCACTCGGCGGCCATATTTGGCGTTATACCGCCTATGCTACGCCTGCGCCTGGCGCAAGCTTCATGAATCCCGGGGATAGTTGTGGTCTAAAACAAGGGAGGTAATTTCAGTAATCAGATTAATTTTATCAATAGAGAAAAACTGACATGAACTTAAACATTCTTGAAACAATTCTAACTCCTCCACCTTGGGTATAATGGATACCCATCACATCAGTGGTAAAAAAAATGAGGTTCTTATTCCAGATGTTCTTTAAACTTCCTAAAAAGACCCATGAATCCGTAAGTAAGTGTGGTACCAAATCATGTATAGGTTTCAGCCACCTATTACTCATCACTGCCAAGCAGTAAGTCTTAGAAACTTGGGCAGAAACAATGGGTCTAAAAGGGGGGGGGGGTTTGTTAATATCTTTGTGAATCTTTGGTATACCGAAAATAGTAGGAATGACAGGTTTGGGACATTGAAAAATTTTATACGTCTCCACATCAATCCAGTGATTTTAAAAGATATTCTTCGAGGTATAAGTCAAGCCTACAATACGCAATGTTAATCTGATTTTTTGAAACTGATGTATATGTTTCAGTATTATGTAAAATATCTAACCTTGCATTAGAATAATTTTAGATAATTTTAGTGAATTCTTTCGTGTAAAACTTCCTTCTGTCGTTATTACAGTATCGGTTACCATTTTGATATAAATGTTTTAATAATTCACTTAATTTGACATTTTATTGCTGTATATCTCATTATTCTTTTTATTTTGTTACATTTTGTTTCTTTTGTAATCTACATGATTGTTTTTTGTGGTCTATTGTTAAGTGGAGGAAAACTTAAATGTACCTCCAATATATCCAGTTTTAGTTTCTTGTTGTTTAGGCCCACCTTATGTTCCAGGCAATTGCAGGTCTAGCCCAGCTTTACTCAAAATATTTTTAGCTTTCCTGTTGGGTTTTGAGGATGAGTAGAATTTCTGAATATACGTATGCATGCATGCATTTGATTGCTAGTTTATTTATCTCTTTGTTTCTGCCTGATGAGAGAGTGAGATCAGCAGTTCCTGCTAAATCCTTGTTAACATGATTCCTCTTGTGAGATCAGTTGCAGATGACACAAACTGATATAAGGTTGTGCTGACTTCATAAATGGAAGACAGACTGGAAGAGTATTCTGCTGAGCTTTTCAGATTGTCCATTCCTCCTCCATCCTTACTGTTTTTTTTAATTTGTTGGATAACAAAATAGTTCCACAAACTATATCTCGTGCATATAAAGCCTGGTGGTAAATGGAATAATACAATGACAGTGACAAAACTGTATGAGGCATATATAATAATATGAAAAATAGATGTGCTGATTCGAGAAGTGGAAGAGATGGTAAATGTCACTTAATATGCTAAATCTAATTTGACATACAGTGGGCATGCAGTATAAATATATGTATAAATATGGAAGCTAGAAAACTAAATGATGTAAGCAGTTGCAAAGTAGTTCAAGTTAAGTGGAACATAACCCCCCACAGGGAAAGAATGTGGTAATACAAGAGCGACTACTTAGAAATTGGCTATATGCTACTGAAAAAAAGAAAAAAAAAACACATTTTCAACTGTCACAGAAGTTTTCATGTCTCAGTTTGAAGCAAATGTCAAATTTCCATTACTCCCACATGGTCAGACCCAAACATTTGAAATTGTTTGAAGCCTGGAATATATATTTAACCATCTCTGAGTGTTCACTGCAAAATGTCAAAAAGAATAGATCCTAGCAACCAGTTCCATAAAGTTTTAGTATAAATCTTAAAAGAAGTGACATAATCTTCTAACAATACTATTTATGCTATGCTAAAGATTAAATGTATTTTCAGCTATTCTGACACAGAGAAGTTAAAAATTTCCCCACGTATAAACTGTCTGTTAAATGATTGCTTGTACATCTTAATGGTCAAATTAAATGAGTTGTAACAAAAAGAATCTTTGTCGTACCTAACTACAATTACATACTTTCTTCATTCTTATTGTCATTTTCATCCCTCATCCTTGTATTAAGCCTTCATTCTTTTATTTCGTCAGGAATCAGAAGTCACAAGGAGAAAGAGACAAGCACCAGAGGTTGAAGCCATCACAGGATGAAGGCTGGAGACTGGCACAGTTTGATGCTGTTTTTTTGAACAGCATTTTGTCATGCAAGGATGGACTAATGTTTGCTGCACTGTGACTGTGGTCAGCGCACACTTCCACACATTTGCAGTACTTGGCTGTTGTGCCGGCACTCTTTAACTTGACATTTCCTCTCAAATCTGTGAACCTATGAAATGTTCTACTTTATCTTCACCCCAGTGTGTTCATTCAGTGAGATAGACTCAGATAACAACTGAAACTTAGTTGCTTCTGGCCAAGAGTGTCATCTCTTGGGCTGCTAACCACACACAGCTTGGCTGGGAAACAGCTCTTGTTTTATCCTTCTGCATCCAAGATCTGGCTGCAATTTCTTATTTTATCTTTATTGCTTTTTATTATTAGAAGACAATCTTGATTGGGTGAATTCTGCTACTTTAGAATGCACTTTCCCCATGGACTGAAGCACAGGACATTATGAAACAGAATTTTATTTAACTTGTTATGTTCATTTTTCCAGCAGGGACAACCCCAATAAGGGAATAAAGCCACTTGTTTGTCATGTTGAGTCTTTGTACAACACATCTTCTGTTCCTTCTTTTACGAAGTGTCAGAGCACAATAAGTTACAAATAATTTCAGCACCAATATTATCCTCTGCAAAACAGGTTACATTATGCATTCCGTATTCAGTGCCATGGTGCCCTGTAGTGACCACCTATTTAAATGACCATATTAATTGTCACTTCATGCTGAAACTGTCACATTCCTTCTTATGTATTCTATTATAGCAGCTCTGAACCATTTCACTCAGACCAGCAAGCACACGACAAAGACCATCATTCAGCCTCCATCTCTAATTTTACTGTATATAGTTTTTCTTCATCAACAGTGCCATTGGCAAAATCAGACTAAACAGAAAATGGTCTCCAAGTTCCAAAACAAACACATATAGAAAAAATACATCATCACTTTTGAGTTCCCCTTTTAAAATATTAGGATCGTAGTGCTGACATTCTTGTGACAAATGTAAAGTTGGTAGTTGAAATTTTGCAGTCCATTTTAATTGAAAGGCCGCACAGTCTTGGGAATGGAACATTCTTTCTCCTCTAATATTATGTGACCTTAGACATGTAGAGGGTTATAACTGGGTTACAGATCATAAGCAGTTTGTTAGGTATTTGAGATTTAGATGCCAAGAAATTCACTACAAGAGAGAAGCTGGAGATGTCGTTTTCTTGCCACCTATATTGAGCACACCAAATCAGGGTTATGATCAGAGACCCATTCTTAATTCTTTGCGTGGAGCATTACCTGCTCCATGTTTTAGAAAAAAAAAGAGAGATAGTGAAAGAGAGAATAGAAGCATGAAATGTTTTAAGGGATTTGAAAGCTGGTAAAGTACTTGGTACTGTCAAACAAACAGCAACATATCTCTCAACTTCTTTGCCTAAGAATTCTGGGCAAATACAGAAATAATGGGGCCAAATGATCAAAATCAGGGACAGTTTTAAAATATTGTTCTAATTCACTTAAAAAAATGAATAGCACAACAGGTTTTGCATCAACATGCATTCTGAGAACAATAAGAATTATGAAACTGCACTAAATGACATTGATTGACTGTAAACCTTGTTGATTTACCAGAAAAAAACAAAGATTTTATGAGGACCCGGGCAAAAATCTGTGGCAAAACCAGACACATTCTGCAAAGTCAGAAACAGTTGAGTGATACAGCAGGCAGAAACAAAGTGAAGGTCTGTCTGAAGGAAAAACATCTTTTAAAAACTGTTAAACATTTTGTCCTGCCACATTTTTCTTTATAAGAAAAGCAGAGTGAAGTTCTAACAGCTTTTAAAGCCTGTTTTACCTCCAGTCACTGTTCTTTTGTGGACTCCATTGTCCTTAGCTCGAGACCCAATAGTAACAGAACTTTGGGGTCCCTAACACATTTTTAAAGCATGCCTTAAGTGCTGTTATGATTGGGTCTTACATTAAAGAAACTCTTAACTATCTTTTTCACCTGATACCAGAGTTTAATCATGGCACTCCATGCACTAGGAAATAATTAAGTGCAGGAAGTTGGGGTGGGCCAATACTCCGCAATGCAGAAGAACTTGCCCCCTGCAAAAATAATGTTTTCTGTTGTTTTGTTTTTGTTTGTATATATTGTTATTCTAGGCACTGACTTTTGCCAAATGAGATTTAGTTTTTTTACTTGCTGACTTTTCAAAGAAAAGCATTTTTGATATGCATCCCCATCTCTGTTTTTTCATGTTTATCATTATAGCAATAGGTGTACTAGAAGATCAGGAGTGTCTCTTTATATACAAATGTTTGCTTGGGAAGAACATGCATACTTTATGCAAACTGTGACCAAAAGTCAGGATTAAGCCAAAGAACTTGAAAATGTGAAGCAAATGTCTTACCACTAAGTTGTTATGCTTAACAATGGGAATAGTTAGGGCTTCTACAAGAAGATACGTGTGGCAAAGTATTCTAGCCTGGGGAAGAGTTCTGTCAATGTTGGGTACCCAAACAAGTCATTTAATGTTTTTCTGTTGTTACAAAAGCAGTCCAATCAAGTAATACCAGTTTGTATGAGCAAACCAAAGCCTAGGCCTGATGTACCAACAAAAAAATTCAAACAGTCAAGTAAATAAAAATCATAATATCATAGTATCATAGTAATTGATTCATCTTTACAAATTCAATCAGGAACTCAAAGCAATAAAATAAAATAAAAATAAAAAATAAAATGTGTATAGATTACGAAAAGTTTTAAGAAATAGACAGCTTTGAAAGGATCTCTTAACATTCTTCACATCTGGATAAAATCGTAACAGGCCAGCCTTATAGGTTTATAGGTTCATAGAAGGATACTAGTCTAATGGCTCAAGATCCCTTACAAGCCTAGCCATGTTTCTCCTGAGTTGTCCCAATTGCCCTTGTTAGTTGAATGACATTCACAGAGAGAGTCTATGGTCAATACCAACTGCCTGTCTCCATGAGTGACATGGGCAGGGCACCACCCACGAAATGAACTTGTGGTCACCCATCCATTTATCTAGGTTGCATTTGAAGATGGTCAGGAAGGAGCTCTGTTTCATGTGAACCGGGAGTTTATTTCAAAGGATTAGGAGTCTGTGGGAGATGTACCTGTCTCACCAGCATGTTCTGTTCATGTCACAGGCTAGGTTAAGATCCCTAGAGTGAATGACTCTTGTACCATTTGATTTGCAAATGTGCAGCATTTCCATTAGTGCAGGGTCAGAGACTGCCCTGTAGGCCAAGCACAGGTCACATCTTAGTAGCCTATAGAATACAGAGTACAGTGACAGGGCTTTCAGTCTTTGCATATGTATTGGCTTAGAAGCCCTGTATTTTCTTGGTGAAAAACCTCTGGGATCTCTCCAGTTGCTGCAGCTGTTTGGTGAGGTACATGGAAAGGGGAGCATTGTACTCAATTATTCTTCCATTGAGGGCCAAGTTCAGTGGAGTTATAACATCCCTATATTTGGATGCGATGCCTTTACTTATGAGATGTGGTACATAAAAGGCTTTCCTTGCGTCTATGGAGACTTGGTTTTGAGTTTAGCTTTAATCTGTTGCTTTGGCAGCAATCATTTGTCTGTGTTAGCCCATTCTGCAGCATATTAACATTGTTTGGGGACTCAGTGATTGCACCAAATTTGCAATCATCAGCAAACATGGTCAGCCGTAGGCTGTCTGCATTTGTCTGGACTTCTGAGAAATCAATTTCAAACAGTAACGGGCCCAGCACAGATCCCTGTGGTATGCCACTGGTGACTAATCTACTACTAGAGTTGAAGTCACCAAGTTTGACAGTATGTGATCTGTCAGTGAGCCAATTGGCTACCCATCTAGGGACATAAGGGTTAATTCTTGGTTGGGAGAGTTTCTCTATAATACCTGAGTGGGGATTGTGTCAAATTCGGTTGGGAGAGTTTCTCTATAATACCTGAGTGGGGATTGTGTCAAATTCTTTGGCTAGGTCCAGGTAGGTGGTATGCACTGTCTTTCTCTCATCCAGGCTTTGGTGACTTTCTTGAAGAAGTCTACTAGATTTAACAAGGATGAGCTACCCATAACGAATCCGAACTGGGTTGGGTCTTAAGTTTGGAGATTTGTTTGTCCTTGTTGATAAGGTCCATAATGATCCTCTCCATGACCTTGCAGATGAGGCTGGTTAGACTTAAGGGTCTATAGTTCTCAGAGTTGGTTGATTGCCCCCCTTTGTATAGGGGATTACAGTTACTGTTCTCCATTCCATTGGAACATAGCCAGTTCTCAGGTTGTGGTTAAAGAGGGCACCAAGAGGGTGTACTAGGTCTTGTTTTAGATTGTTTAATAGACAATCTGGGATGTTATCTGGTCCCACTGAAGCTGTAGGTTTGGCCTTGGAAAGCACTGATTTGACCTATTCTCTAGAGATAGTAGCCTGAGGAGTGATATCAGGTATGCTTTGGGGTATGGCAGGTGGGACAGGGAGTGAAGTTTGTGCCAAATCGGTCAGCTAGCAAGTTGACAATTACCTCTGGTTTATTTTGAGTGGTACCATCCACTATCAGTTCCGCACATAGCTGGGCATTTTCTTTGAGGTTTTGGATGTAGTTAAAGAATGCCTCATGACTATCCTCAGCTAGAGATGCTATTTTGGCTTTGTAATTACCTTTGGTGGACTTGACAAGATCTCTAATTTGTCTATGTAAACTAAAGAGGGACTTCTTCATCTGCTGAGTCAGTTCCTTCTTGTATTTAGACATCAGTTTCTTCCTCTTGTTATATAATATTTTTATACTTGAGGTCTACCAGGGTGGCTTGTTTTTTCGGGAGGATCTGGTTTTGATACAGTCAGGTACAGCCGAGTCTATGCAGCTGCTTAAGTGGTTATACAGGGTATTTACATACACCTGTACATAGCAGTCACTGTTGTCTGTGATGGAGGGGGGTTTGAGACTTTTTATATCTTCTTAGTAAGAGGTAATTTGTTTTGGAAAAAAAAATTAGCTTGCTTGTATCTGAAGGGGTGTCAGGCCTTATAGTTATGACGAATGAGACTGACTTATAGTCCGATATTACCAGGAAGGGCATCACACAGGGGGGAGTGCAGTGATCCCACATGTTGGTGAGTACTATGTCTAGGATATTTGAGCCCCTTGTGGAGGTGCTTACTGTCTGTTCCAGAGCATTTGTATTTACAACGTCCAAGAACCTCTGGGCTAGCATGTTTGTGGTTGTGTATGTTTCCCAGTCAATGGAAGGATAGTTTAATTCACCAATGACCAAGGTGTCTGGCTGTATGCCAAATGGCTCCAGTAAGTCCAGGTATGTGGTATGCTTTTTTTGGTTCATGATGGGGGACCTTTAACTAGCAATGATGTGGTAGGGTGCTTCACCTATAGTTAATTGGATATGGAGTAGTTCAAAAGATTTATACTGCTTGACCAATCTTGAGGTATACTTGGCCTTAATGAAGATGGATACACTTCAACCTTTGGTTCTTTCATGCTCAGTTTGATGTTTGAATGTGTGGAAGCCATTGTAGCCTTGCACGACCGGGATGCTCTCCACTGCTTTGAACCATGTCTCAGTAACTACACAGATGGCAGCATCTTCCAAGGTGAGGAGTGCTTCCAGGGAGTACAGTTTCCTGTTTAGACTCCTACCATTAAACAGCAGATCCTTGAGTTTATCTCAAGAGGATTTTGTGACATCAGGAGTTTTGTATTTTTGATGTTGTCTAAAAAAAGCACTATGGGGGTGGCAAAAGCCTTTGCCAGTATCCAAAAGCCTAGATGAGAGAGGTGCAGACCATCTCTGGCAAAGCAGCGTGGCCCGTCGACCATGTCCTCTCAGGCTGAAAGATAATGGATTTCCCTGGACTGACACTAAAGGCTAAGCCAATTGTTAAAGTCAATCATTTTTTGTTTATATTGTGGCATCATCCTAGGTGATGGTAGTATGCTGCTTAAGGCTGGGCTCATAGCTGCCTTGGACACGTAATCTGGGAGTTCAGCCATGTCTCTCTTCATATAGTCCAGAGAGGTACAGCTTAAGTTATTCACCCCGACATGGACTATGATAGAGTCATAATGGTACTTGTTGAGTGATTTGAGCGCTTGCATGACTTAACGGATCCTGGCACATGACAGGCAGCTAACCATGACCCTCCCCTTGTCCAGCCTGGTGAAGGGGACATCTGTGTGTCTCACTGTGGAGTTGCGTATGGCCAGTACATTCTGTTTTGTGGTGTTATGTTGTAAGGGCTTATTTGCTTTGACACTGGTGTGTGCTATTATGTGTAGTGGTTTCTATTTGCATTGCAGTGTGTGTAAGTGGTTTATGTTTGGGAGGTCTCCGATCTTTTGCTAGGCTCCTAGTATATGTGGTTTTATGTGTTATCTCCTTATTTTGTGTGAGAGGTGAAGTGGCATTTGTTTACTGGGAAAGTCCGACTGGGTAATAAATATCCATTTTCAGCAGATGACAGAGTGGACTAAATGGAGGCTCCCTATTGAAATGTTGGCACTCAAAATGCCGAGTGATGACAAGCCAAAAAAATACAGACAGAAAACACAGAAGAAGAGCAATTGATCTCTCTTCTCTTTAAAACTTTTTTTCTGGGGGGGACAGGCCTCCCCTGTAACCCTCATGTGGGGGCAAGCCCCCTACACCCCTTGAACTAATATATACCAACTCCAAGATTGCCATAGCTCAGAGAAAAAGGGAACTTTCTGAGAAATGGCATCTTGGACTTGGTATATATGAGTCCGATCTTTCAACCAGTCAGTCTCCGTATTTCAGAACTCTGTGTAGCAGGTCCCAGCATTTCAAATAGTTACCCTAAATGGAACCCTCTCAAACAAATCCAAGTGAAAGGATGGATGAACTCAAATTTTATCAGCTGTTATAAACTGGCATGGATGCTCCCACCATCAATACATGCACAGAAGCAGTCCCCAGGATTCAGGAAGCTCTGCATGGTGTGCAGGAATAGTGCAAGAGATGCTGCATGCAATATGGCTGACGAGCGATCCAGGAATGAGCTCCCAGGATGTGCACGAGCTCTCCTACACTATTCCTGCATGGACACCACTGCTCTATGCTAATTACCCCATTTTCTGGTGAAAAACATGTAAGTGAGGTAAATTAGTGATCCAGGAAGCAGGCAGTCGTCTGTGCAGGAATAGTGTAACCTGCAGAAATGTATTCGGTTACTAACCGAATACATTTCTGCAAAGTACAAAACGGAGGCATGACAGCTCCAAAGAAAGCATGTATTCAATGTAGTAGGCATGCCAATGGCCAAATATATGGCCATTGGCATGGGAAATAGTTGCAAAATTATAAAAAATAACTTTTATTTATTTTTTTGGCCGATATCGGCCGTTTAAGCATAGGGCAGTGGTGCGCAAACGAGATCGGCCCAAAAATAAGAAAAAAAGTTGGAAATAAGCTTTTAAACCCAAATCAGCATTTTGCCATGATAGTCAAAGGCATGCATAACACAACAATACCAGGGAATAGTGGTTGCTAAGGGGGAAGGCTCAGTGTGAGTGTGGCAACTATGAATTAGTATTCTGTTTTATGCAAATGAGGGGATTGATACTGAATCACAGATTTCCTCTCAATGTTAGCTTACACCCAACTGTGTAGGTGCAGCAAAACCATGGTATAAGTATAAGAGGTAGATGACCTCATAAGGGGGAGTGTCATGCATGCTGTAAGCTTCTTGGAGCTCTATGGCCCGTGTTTGCCATTAGCTAAGCAAAGCTAAGGAAGGGGTGTGTGTCTGAGACTACCTAGCAGTGTTTACATTGCCTAAACCAGTGTGACCGGGTTTTTAACAAAAAAAAAAAAATAGGAAATAGCAGCTCTGTTCACATCTGAGCACTGTTGATGCGTGGCAAGGGGAAGGCAATGGGAAGGGAAAACAGCAGTAGGAAGGCAATCAAGGAGAACTAGCACAGCTGGCATGTGAAATGTATTACAATCAGCCAATTACACAGGCAGCAGCCACACCTTTCACTCTGTTTTTTTCCTACAAACTCTACACCACCAGTGTACACAGACAGGGAAATTTTACCTGACAAAAACTAACAAAATGTTAGGGGCTGCAGTTGCTCTCATACATCAATATGTGGAAGAGACTGAGGGTGGTGAGGATGTGAATGCTGGCGACCAACCCACAGTCAGGAGGTAGAGAAGGGTGTACAGACCCAGGGTAACCTACCAGGGGCTACATGAGCTGGAGATAGTGGAGTGCTATAGGCTGAACAGGGACATTTTACAGCAAATTGTTGAGCTGTGCTGGCCACATCTCACACACAGAACCAACAGAGGGGAACCCATCCCAGTGGATAGCAAGGTATGTGTAGGGCTAAGAATACTAGCCACAGGTACCTTCCAAAGGCCAACTGAGGATACCATGGGGATCTCGCAGGCATCAGCATCTAGGGTACTCCAGTTCCTGGATGCCATGTCAGCACATGCCAGTGAGCACATATATTTACTCAACACCCGTGAGGCATTGACCAGCAATATGCATCTCTTCCATCAAATAGCAGAATACCCTGAGGTAGTGGGTGCTACAGACTGCACGCACATACACATCAAAGCACCACCCGGCGAGCGGGGTAGGGTCTACATAAACCACAAGGACTTCCCCTCCATCAACTGCCAGGTTGTGTGCAATGCCCAGGGCATTATTTTGAGTATGTCTGCTGGCAGCCCTAGAAGCTATCATGACTCCCACATCTGGCATATGATACAGCTGTACCAGAAGTTTGCCAGTGGGGACATCCCATATGGCCACCTAGTGGGGGATGCTGGTTCCACACTGGAGCCGTGGCTGATGACACCCATCAGAAATGCACCCACACCTGAACAAGAGCTCCATAATGAGGCACACACACAAACCAGAATCATAATAGAGAATGTTTGTTTGGGATGCTGACGTCACGGTTCCGGTGCCTGGACATATCCAGTGGAGCCTTGTAGTACTCTCCAGCTATGTGCACACGAATTTTCATTGTATGTGCCATGCTACACAATATGATCCTGTGTAAACAGCTGCAGCAGGAATAACACAGGGCAGGGCTACACAGCCCCCCACCATTGCTAAGGCCATCACAGACACAGAGGGACATGGAAGAGGAACAACCTGAGCCTGCCCATGTAGGCAGAAGTAGGCATGCCCAGTATGCCCAGGCTTTAGAAAGAGGCAATGCATAGCACATTCACTGACATGGTAGGGACTCTCTGACTCTCACATACAGTAAAAGGGATGCCAAACATGACACTATCTGTGCTTTACCATGTATAGGGAGTGTACTATGTGCATCTGACATAGTCAGCCCTCCAGCACCATCATCAATACTGGCACAGCTACAAGGTAAGTCACTCTTCCTATCAATTCCTGAATGGAGTAGTATGTTCTGCTAGTTGTATCTATGGTATGGATGTGAGCATGCAAGGGAATTGGTTGGCTGAATGGGATGGCAGCAGATAGTGGACACCTATATGGGCAGCATGAAATCCATGACAAATACTGGTGTCAACAAAGTAGGCAGTAGTAGACAAGGTGACAAATCTCACTGCAGTACATGTGTTGGCCCAAATGTGTGTCCATAGGACACACACATGCATGTCAGTGAAGCTCACATACCAAACACCAGCCTCAGCCAGCAGCACTGGTGTAGATGACTATAAAGAAAGCCTGTGCTAAGGCCTCCAATTGATGGCAATGGTGAACAGCCCCCCTCCAGACCTATGCAGACAGACTACAACAGGTCTGACAGTTGTATGTTAGTTCTGCAGGGTAAGAAGCCTGAAACTGAAATTTAGGTCAATAAAACCTAAGATCTGTACTCTACTGATATGCCTCTAGTCTGCATCATAGGTCAGAATACAAAATGAAATGGAAGCTAACAGAGTACCTGAAATACCAGTACAGTCATAGCAAATGTTTTGCAGTTGTCAGGTGTGCCCCTCCCCACAATCCTATGTAGTAATGCAGTAACATGTACGTGTGGGTTTAGTAACAGTGGAGCACAAATTACCTGAGCTGGCCAAAGTAGCAGGATAGATTGTTGCACATGTACAATATGCAGGACTCTGTGTTAGGTTGTTGTGTCTTCTATATTGTGTGGAAGTGGTCAGCATGTAAGCATAGAGGGTTGTGTCTTGGCGGCTGTTGATGACAGGGCCATGTTCTGACAACTGCAGTGCCAACCACAATGCATCTCAGCAATACCCAATACAGCAGTCATCCATACTCACTGTCCAGATGTCAGTATCTGTCACCATCTGAAAGATGGACATGCCATGAATGTGGGCCCAGACATACACACAGTACACAGGTGGAAGTACCCTAGACAGAGTACATAAAATGTAACTGCCAACTGCACACATCTTTGGAATTGTACAGACAGGTTAGCAGCACATTAATTGTCTGTGTAGTATGGAATACTGATGTAATCTGGCCAATCACTGGCAGACCACAAAAGGCACAGTTATGAAGTAATGAGAGACTGCCTATGTCCTTGCACAAGGTAACATAAGGGGAATGTCCCAGGTATATCTGTGAGTCAGCTGTAAGAAGCTTCCATATCACACATGCACTCAGCTCACCCCATCAGCCACAGGTTTATCACAGGTCATATCCCTGCTGTTGGGAAGGAGTACAGTATGACCCTCACTTCTGTATGGGAATACCCACAGAATGCAGCATGCTGAAGAGGTGTCCCATGCAGGTGTGTCCCTAGCTGTAAGCAGCACCCTGCCAGCATCCAGACCAGTGGATTAATATGGACAGGAACTATTGCCGTTAAAACCACGCACACTTACCCTTTCACCCCAGGGGAATCCAGTGGCTCGCAGCCTGGGAATGTAGGAGTGACTGAATGCACCTGCCTGCTACAGATGGCCTGCATCACTACCAAATGCCCTACAGTTCTCTGTCAAAGGCCTGTGCCTCACCCATACTGCCAGTGTATGTTATCTCATAGAGTCCCAGCTAACAACATAACACAGTCCACAGAACACAAATGCAAGGCCGTGTTGACAAATCCCAGTAGCATGCCCACCATGTCCTGCTACATGACCTGTGGACCAACTCCTAAATACTGCTGGGATGAAGGAACAACTATAGGGATACTTCTCAGATATCGCTTGCATAATGTTAGGAAGAGGATAGAATAACAGAGTGGGGGGTGTAGAAGCATGGAGGTCATGGAGTGTGTGAAATCTGAAACTTTGATATGTGCCCATACTACCCCTGCCTACAAACCAAGTAATGGGTGGCTACAAACCTGTACGTAAACCACAATGTGAAGGGGAACTGATCAGATATATAACCCCATGCCTCTGAGTAACCTGGGTGAATCTGTACAGCTGAGAGGTATGGCCACAGCAGGATATGGCCATTCTGTTGCATCGATTTATGTACAAGCAGGGGATCCTCAGGCACCACAGTACCAAGGTGCTGGACCATATACACAGACCCATCAGCAAGTGTCTGCAGCTACCCCTCCAGAATGGCATGAGTGTTCAAGAATATGTAGGCTGCAGACCACAATACTGGCCACAGCTTCATTCATCTTGTATTTCCCAGGAAATAACTGTGAGCAAATAAGTATATCTGTCACTTGTTGATGACATAATACAACACAGTGTAAAACAGTACATATTTCTGAATATTTCTGCTAACACCAACCATGTAACACAAGCAGCACAGACACAATAGTTACTGTATCCCACTATCTTTCACCCATTGTGACTCCATATTGTCAACCTGTCTACAGATATCCTGCAGAAACAGGTTGCTAGCTGTAGGTATAGAACACCAAATCCTGGACTGGAGTACAACCTACCTGGAATGGATTTACACACTCAGTACAGAAGGTCATACTGGGCATGCTCCTATACTTAGAGAAATGAAGCCCATGTCTGACAACAGTGGACTATACATATCTGTCAGTCGCAGTTGTCTGTGCACACACACCACATTGCACACCATTCATGCTTTGCACTCACATTGTATATGAATATTCACATATATCCAAGGCCAACACACTATAATTTGTCAAACATACACACACAGAGATGTGGAGAAGAGAGAGATAGACAGTGACAGAGAGATTCCATCATGATGCCTGTCCCACCCACCACACATCCAATTGGCCAGTATCACATGATGTGCCGATGTCAATCACTGTAGACATTTCTTTTGGTAGCCCTCAACCGTATAGTGTATGTGATAACTGTTTAACATGATAGTACAAGTCAGTATTCATCTAGCATTTGTATACCCAGTCCTGTCAATTGTAAAGTTCTGTGTGACTGAGTGTTGTGTGTGTGTTTCCAGAGGAATGGTTTATAGCCCATTCATACACACTGAACTTCCCATTTCCCATGTTAGCACTCATGCTGATCGTCAGTCACCTTGAAATAACCCTCTGGCTAAGGCTTCACCTCATAAGCTCTGCGGAACTTGCGATAACTGTGTGATGCTATTGTGTAACATACTAGTAAAGTAGGACTTCGAATCCCAGACATAGCAACTGTGAAACTCTGTGTGTGTGGAAATAAATGATTTTGAGGCCATTCACAGTCACTACACCTCCCATTGCCCTACTTTAGCAAGCCTGCTGATGTCAGTCACCTTGAAATAACCCTATGGAGATGGACCAGCCCCATAAGCTCCATGGCACTTGCCATAACTGTGTAATGTTATAGTTTAACATACTACTTAGGTAGGAGTTCTAATCGCAGACATAGCAACTGTGAAACTCTGTGTGTGTGTGTGTGTGTGTGTGTGTGTGTGTGTGTGTGTGTGTGTGTGTGTGTGTGTGTGTGTGTGTGTGTAGATGAATGATTTTGAGGCCATTCACAGTCACTACACCTCCCTTTTCCATACTTTAGCAAGCCTGCTGATGTCAGTCACCTAGAAATAACCATCTGGAGGAGGACCAGCTCCATAAGCTCCGTGGAGCTTGTGATAACTGTGTGATGCTATAGTGTAACATACTAGTTAGGTAGGAATTCTAATCCCAGACATGGCAACTGTGAAACTGTGTGCGTGCGTGTGTGTGTGTGTGTGTGTGTGTGTGTGTGTGTGTGTGTGTGTGTGAGAGTGTGTGTGTCTTTGATAATACCTGATATTATAGACATTCACACTTACTACTCTCCCCTTACCACTCCTTTAGCACTGCTGCTGATGTTAGTCACCTTCAAAGATACCTGTGGAGAACTCTCCAGCATGTAAGCTCCATGGTGCATGCCATAAATGCAGAGCAATGATGTAGCAATAATTGCACAGGTATGGGTTTGAATCTTATCTGTGGCAAGTGTTTGTGTGTGCACCTCAAAGATTTTGGCCCCATTTACACATCTCAGAGCCTTAGTTTAGCAGCCCTGCAAATAACATCCACCTTAGAAGTACCTGCTGCTAGCCCTGAACCATGTCAGGTCAGTGGTGCATGTGGTAAATGCGTAACATAATGGTTCATAAAGATTGTTAGATAGAGGTTTGAACCTCACACCTGTAAATGTGTGTTTAGGGAAAATTATTTTTGGGATCTCTCACCCACTACATCACCCAGTGCCAGTATTTACAAAGGCTAGTGATGTTCCTCACCTTAGAAGTACCTTGAGACAACATCCGTCCTATAAGCTCCGTGGCGAGTGTGTTAAATGCGGTACACTATAGTAGCAATACATAGATAGGGCTTTGAGTTTCTGTACTGGAAAGTATGCATGGAGATTAATGATTTTGAAGCCATTGACGCTCACTACACCTCTCATTGCCCTACTTTAGCACACCTGCTGATGTCATTCACCTTGAAATAACCCTTTGGCCATGTTTCAGCCATATAAGCTCTGTGGCACTTGTAATAACTGAGTAATGCCGCAATATAACAAGCTAGTTAGGTAGGACTTCTAATCCTGATCCTACCAACTGTGATAATGTGTGTGTTTCCCTGAAAGAGAGTGTGTGTGTTTTTGTTGGCACCTGATTTTGTGGAAATTCACACTTACTACACTTCCCTTACCCCTCCTTTAGCACTTCTGCTTATGTTACTCACCTTTAAAGATACTTTTGGACAGCTCTCCAACATGTAAGCTCCATGGTGTGTGCAATAACTGCGTAACACTGTAATAGCAATACATAGTCTGGTAGGGGTTTGAAGTTCAGTACTGGTAAGTGTATGTCATCAGTATCCTGTGTGGGTGTTGGGGTGATTGTGTAATGACAGGATCCATTGCAGTCTGGGTTTTGCTACATCATTATATTGAGGACCTATATGTCCCAATGTCTACATTACAAGGCCAACAGTTTTCAAACACTGTAGAGGTTGTTGCAGACAATCCCCAGCCATAAATGTGTACAGCCATGTGCAATTACTGTGTGACAGTATGGATTAGTAAATAATATAGCTAACCGTTATAATACCCAGATACCACTCTCCACCCACGGATCATACACAAACACGCTTGGCTCTTACTCCCTTTCTTTCTTTCTTTCTTTCTTTCTTATTTATTTATTTATTATTTATTTATTTCCAGTTTGATAACCGGGGAAGTCCACTGGGCTCGGAAGCCCGTTTTCAGTGGAGGCCCAGGGAGAAAAGCTCCATGAGAATACATTGTAATAATACATTGTACACAAAAACACAAGCATACATTGAAGATAATACATTGCACACAAAAACACAGCAAAGAGACTGAAAATTAATACATTATATACAAAAACACTTCTTTCTTTCTTTCTTTGTCTCTGTCTCTCTCTTTCTCTCTCCCTGTCTGGTGGATGTGAAAAAGTACATCTGTTTTGCATAGGCAGCAGCTTGAGTTTTGCAAGTAATGCTCATGATCAGCTGATGGCCTTTGCATGAATTGCTGTCCCCCACTTGCTAATTGCATGTGGAACAGCTGTGGTATCATTCCTATAGCCAACTGCATGTAAACACACTCCTATAACTAAACACTTCATGTGGGTGTTGGCCCTTTTCCATCACTGTGAGCAGGACTTCATGTGGGTGTCTGACAAACAGCATCACAGAAGGTAGTTGGAAATACCTCTTACAACATACACTGTGGAGACAGACCAACAAACAGGAGGGGGATGTTCCAGACATGGGGACAGGATGTAAGTATTGCTGGTCTACATTTGAAGTAATGTTGGTTTAACAGGGTTTGTGTGGATATGGCTGTTCTACATGATTTAAAGTCTGGCATGACAGTGTTATTTGGTTGCGGAAACTCTCACCTGTAGGGTTATCTGCAGACCAGTGAGTTTGGAGTCTTACATGTGGTGTGTTACTCACACATGTCCTATCTTTAGAAATGCAGTAGCATACTCTGATGATTGCAGTCAGTACATGGTGACATCCACGTGAGTTACTGACTTCATATCCCTCAGAAGAGATATGTCACAACAAACCCTGTTGTACCAGGAATTTTCTCAGTTTATCACAGCAATATGTCAATATTGGCCCTGTGTTTGTGCCTTTGTCCCCAAAACTGTCACCCTTTGTTCATATGTCATGCAGTAAGAGGTGTACATGTACAGTATATCATTATTTACTGACATCATACCTGATAACAAGCCAGTGAGATATCAGATTGCTAGACATTATGTATAGTAGGACTTATATGCAAGGAGGACAAAACCTGGACATTCTGTTGTAGTCTGTACAGTAGTGAGGTCTGTGTACTTATGGTGATTGTTGACAGAGTGTGTATTGTAAATATGTTACTTGGCCTGTGAACAGACTGCAGTAGATGTCATTGTTCTTGGTCCTATTCTGTCTGACATTGCATGCTGCTCCAGTTTATGGTACCCTAATAGCATATATGTTTGTAGGGCCAGACTGAGACATGTCCCATACCACAGTTAGGCATCAGACTACACTTTGTATTGGCCCAGTACATGTAGGGTTAGTATGTGAGTGGCACATATGAGGATGTTTTGTTCACAAAGTCCATATACTGCACTATTAACTAGGCTTACCATAATGTGACTGTGTTCAGATTGATTGTGGGTAAGCACTTTCACACTGGTGTCTCTTACTCCATGCTGTTCCATGCCTGTAGCGCCTCCCATATTTGCAAGTACATGTGTATTCCCCCATAAGAAATGTAGGACAGTGTTATGGTAGTCTGCCTGTAGTTTGCACAGTGCTTTGTGACATGCCTAGCAACTCAGTGCATTTACCTAGTGTGATGTTATGTCCAGATATTTGTCAGATGTACTGTTGCCTGGCCACCATAAGTGTTGTCTATTTCTGAAAAAGCAGTAGGATGCTGTGAAGATGTATGTCACTAACTAGTGGGAAGTATGTGAGCTTGGGACCTCTGCTCCTCCGGTTAATATGTGTTAGGACAGACAGGAGTGTGTGAATGCATCAACTGTGTGAGCTTATCTATTCCAGTATTTTTGTGATATCCCCATTTACATGGCTGTAAACATCCACTTTGTCAGGCTTGGTCCACACGTCTTGCACTAAGGAGTTCTGTGTATACCTCTGGACTGACCAGATTGTGGCAAACTGTCCAAGTTTATTGGTCATATCTCTGCCATATTCCACAGGAGCATTACTGTGATTTGTGTGGTACTTCAATATGATGATCTTATGATGTTTGTTGGTAATTGATGGTGTACATGTCAGCATCAAAAGTGACTTCCCAGACAACATGTCTGTTCACACAACCCCTATTACTGAAGCAACATTCTACATTTATACCTGCAATACCTACATTACATCCCCTTGCACTAAGAGGTTGTGACTACTGGTGCTGAGGTATGACTCCACTACATGTTATGGGCATATGTTTTATATATATATATATATATATATATATATATATATATATATATATATATATATATATACATATGTATGTGTGGGTGTGTGTGTCTGTGTGTGTGTGTGTGTGTCTGTGTATAGCCATATCCTTGTTATGTGTAAATATGAATGTTGTATATACCTTCCCAGATGTATCCCACCAAATTTATTTGATATGTGTATATTTAGATATAACAACATGACTGATTCAACACTTTTTTCACTTACAGCTTTCTCTAATCTTGTAACTATACCCGTCTCTATATTCTACTGCTTACTTTTAAACATCCTAGTGTATCCTGTCTTATTCTACCCATTCCAATACTAAAGTAAAAGCTTTACCTCCTATTACCTTTATGCTCTTTCCTCATATTGTCATTAAAATGCCCAAAGTATTTCTGTGCTTGAAAATTCTTTATACCGTGTACATATTCTTCATGCTTTATTTTTTGAATTGTGTATTTACTTTTTTTTTCATGCGTGTAATGCCTTATGTATTGTGTAAATACTGTTTATTATCATGTTGTTAGATAGCGGAGCTTTTCTCCTCGGGCCTCCACTGAAAATGGACATGTATCCAGTTGGACTAGCCCGGTTAACAAATGTAAAATAAAATAACATAAAATAAATAAATAATATATATATATATACGTGTGTGTGTGTGTGTGTGTGTGTGTGTGTGTGTGTGTGTGTGTGTGTGTGTGTGTCTGTGTATAGCCATATCCTTGTTATGTGTAAATATGAATGTTGTATATACCTTCCCAGATGTATCCCACCAAATTTATCTGATATGTGTATATTTAGATATAACAACATGACTGATTCAACACTTTTTTCACTTACAGGTACTAAACAATTGTAGTAGTCAAAGCATTTGTTTACTACTGTTCAGTATGTATACTGAAAGATATATCTGAAAAAACAAGCATCTTCACAGCTCCAGTGGCTTAGTGGTTAACTGCTGTGACTATAGTATATAGGGTCCTGGGTTCAAGACCTGTAAGGGCTGTTTATTTTATTGCTGGGCAGAACAAGGACTGTTGGATACAGAGTGGTTAAGGCAGTTTTGAGCAGCTTTAAGTGGGTTTGCATGGGTTTGCGCGATGGTATGCAGTGCTTCCGTACGTTTACATGAAAAAGCGCTTACAACGTGTAGGCTTCGTTTACCAGTGCGCAAATCTGCTTAGCATTTACATTTAAGCAATGCTTAATCCTGCTACGCATAGCTCAAACCTGGTAACCAGTGACCACATTCCAGTTTGATGAAATAGCAGGGTAATGACATCTTTAATAGGTGTATTTAATTCCATGTACATTACATGCTTCTATGTGCTGTCATTACAGTAGCAAGGGGTGTGAGTATACTGTATGGGACACCTGAGTATATATGGCTAGTACAACAATCATTTCTCTTTGTATGTGTTTCATACATGGGTAGTATCCCAGGTTATATGCAGTCACACTTGCATGTATTGTATCATTACGTTACTACTGTTAACAGTGCTTTCCCAAGTAAGAATAGATTGCAGATTGTAGTACTGGAACCATACACCCCTGCATGCAAAGCTGGACTCTGAGTACTGACTATTGTGTTCTTGGTGTGTGAGCTGTATGCATACCTCTCAACCTAGAAACATGAAAAATCTGGACAAGGCCCATGAAAAATAAGTACAAATCTGTATGCTGATTAACATCTGATTTGCATACATAATTATGTAACCCTGTCCACTCCAATGGAATTGTGGGATACAAACTTTCAAACACAAATTTAAGAACAGGCAACCAAAATATGGCACCAGATTCCCCCAGCAGCCACTCCGATGTCCCATTACCTGGCTGTTTCGTCCCATTTACCATAAACACTGTGTGCATACTGCTTTACTTCTACAATGATTATTTGGATTTTATTTTTACAGCACAACAATGCACAAACACCAATACACATCTGGTAAAAGCAATACTGTCTTACAATGAAAATAGACTTGGCATTAAAAGTTGTCTGCCCTTGAAACTTACATTCATTGAAACAGCATTAAAACCCACACCACATCCAAAGAAAATGCATCTGGCCAGTAGTGGATAAAGATTACCTTTGGGCTGTTTTCAAATCATTGGCCCCTTGCACACAAAACAAGAAACATACATGTATTCTTTTCTTTGATGCACCTTCCTGACTTTATTAAATTATATTCCTTGTATAATACAGCACACTTGTTAGAGTGCATTTTAAATTTATTGTTTAAACATTTTTCAAGTAGACTGTACTGTAGACAATGAAACAAAATGCATGAACCAGTAATGCCAAAACTGCCCATTCAGAACATTTTCCATCATAAAAGTCTACTTCCACACCCACACTATAAATCGAATGACAGCAGTGTAAGCTATAGGCATCTTGCACAGCTTCTCACACATTTTCAATTTCATTTTTTGGGGGGAGGGGGGCAAAGGTTCAAAAACCAGGGACACGTTTTAAACATTGCTTGTATAATTTTGTAAAGTCATGTTATCACCATGCATTTCACTAGTAAGTCTTGAACCCAGGACCTTATGCACTACAGTCAGAGCAACATACCACTATGCTAAATCAGCAGCTTCCAGAAAAATAGGAAGACTGAAACTTACTGGCTATCATTTAGTGAATTCATTTCTCACTTCTTACCACAGCTCTCAACCTCTTAGCACAAGAAACCTGGACAAACAAAGCCAATAATGGGGGAATACAAATTTATTTCTCACTATACCTCTCATCTCTTAGCAGAAAAAACTTGGGGGAATACAAATTCAGTTCTCACTATAACTCTCAACTCAGCATAAAAAACCTGGGGAATACAAATTCAGTTGTCACTATAGCTCTCAACTCTTAGCAGAAAATACCTGGATGAATACAAATTCAGTTCTCACTAAAGCTCTCAATTCTTAGCACAAAAAACCTAGGCAAAGCTCACAAGTGGTGGTGGCTAGGGACTTTAGACTCTTTTTACCCTGTACTGAAGGTACAGGGTTTGAGCCTGAGTACCTCAAGCCACCAGGTATATTGAATGGGGTGCATTTTCACACACACACACACACACACACACACACACACACACTGTAGACCAGCCCACCCAAACAACAAAGAGAAAACAGATAATATATGGTGGCAGCCCAGCCAGGTGTATTGAATGGGGTCATTTTTGATTTCAAATGAAAACATTATCTTGTCGCACTTCTTACTATGAAGATATAGAAATCTTTAGTGTACAACAATAAATAGCCAGCAAAGCATTGCAAGACTCAAGACAATGATAATGACATACAAGTCAAGTTCCTCACTGGAGCACATTCTGTATCTGCAGAACTCAAGCAGGCTACTGAGGATTAACACTTCTTATATACTATGTCATATCAAGCCTTCGCTATCCCAATCAAATGGAGCCTTAGAGAGAACGGTCCAAATTGCTAAAGGAAAAAGGATTCTTTATCAGCTTGACCCACAAAAAGCCCTTATGTCTTACTGTGCTGCTTCACACACTGAACCGGAGAGGCCCTTCACAGTTGTTGCTTGGCAGACACATCAGTACTAAACTATCAATGCTGGAATCCAAACTTTGACCAAAAACTAAAACTTTCAAATCCATTATGAAAAATGATCAGAAAGTAAAAGATTCTTGCAAATACTTTTAGCAAATACTTTTATGACAATATTCCCTCCAAACTATACCTGTTATTCATTCAAGCTGACCAGTGGATCTAAAGCACGAGGGGGAGAAAGCATGGTATACAGCTAGTATTACAGGTCAAAATTAGATGATCTATGTTCCTACATGATGCAAATGGATGAAGACACACAGACTTATCCAGGCTATTCCTGTGGAGTCTAAAAGAGACATTTCACATCTCAGAAAGCCATGCCTAGGAATTTTAACCAAGGCCGGCAAGGTCCTTACTATATTCAATAATAAAGTATTTTAAATGAACTGAAGACTCATCTACCACAAGAACCTATTCAAAATGAAGAAGGAATTTCTGGATCCTAAAAGAGTTATGACAATACTCAGATCATTTTATACCCAGATGTTACTGCTCCAAACACACATACCGATAGCATTCAAATAGGAGTTCTTCATACCTTATGAGCCGTTAGCTCCTCTTCTCACCATAACTCTCATTTGCGGCCAAACAACTGATCCCAGCTTCTCCCGCTTGCATATATAATCAATAACAGCTCCACACTCTTCCCGCTCACATTTGGAACAGCTTCTCTCGCTCGCATATAATCCTGCAGCTCAATTCTGATTCCATTCTCTTCTCTCGCCATATACTGTTCCTGCTCACATTTGCAGGCAGCCTGAAATGATGTGACCTCCCACAGCTCAATTCTGACTGGCTGGTAGCCCTGATGGCGCTGACATCATCACGCATGTGATGACATCATCGCCGACAGCGTGAAAATTGAAAACAAAAGGGAAATAAATTGAAATGAAGGGGTGCCACTCGGGAATCGTGACACCCCTTCATTTGGACCACAAAACTCGGTAAAAACCGAGTAAATTGGTATGGTTGGGAGGTATGGCTGTATGTTATTAAGTATTTGCTACTAGATATTGATCTGATATGTGGACATTAACTGTAGACTGCTATGTGTATAGGAAATGTCAGTGAGGGCTGCTGTTATGTAGTAATGCCATACCTATCAGTGTCAGACGTCTGTCAGAACATTCATCCTAATGCATAACCTGTTGGCTAGCTGATTTATGTCTGTCCTCTGTACAGACGTGCAGATGTCAGGTATCCATCTTGGCTGCTTACAGGCAATCTATACTTGACTGACACTGACATGTCCATCCAGCTGTGTTATAAATGCCACAGCTAGGAAACCCCACCCTGTATGCACCACATGCCATGGATACCTCAACTAGACTACCAAAGTCAACAGAACCTGCTTGGGTACAGGTCTCCAACCCAGACACTGGCCATGTTATGTAATATATGTTGCATACATGTCAGTTGGAGCACCTCACTGGCCCCCTGCAAGAGAAAACTAGATGACTGGATGTTGCATTTAGCTGTCACCCTGGGGATCACTCAAGTGGCATCAGTTGATAGCTGGCATGCTGCAAATGCAGATGGCATGATACCACTGTACCCACATCCCCTACTCTTCTCATCTCTCCATGGACATTAGCCTGGTACACACCTAGGAACACCTCCACCTATGGACTCCAGTACCGACACGTGTCAGTGTGCATTACAGAGAATAACAGTGTCTGTGTATTTGTAAACTTGTAGTTGATAATACCCTGAGGGCCTTCTCACCCACTATACCCCCATTGCCATAGTTAGAAATGGCTGCTGCTGTAATTGACATTAAATGTATTTTGTTAGACTCTTTACCCTATGGGCTACCTGGAGCATGCAGTACCAGCATAACACTGTTGAACAAATGGGTAGATAGGTGTGGGTTACCCTCCAAGTCCTGGCAAGTGTATGTATGTGTGCGAGTGTGTATATTTGTAGGATACAGCATTCTGAGGCCATATTCTCCAAATACAATACACCTTGCCATATATTATAAGGGATAGTGATGCTGCTGACATTAGAAGAGCCATGACAAACCCTCACCCCACTATCCCTGTGGCATGTGCAATAAATGCGTATCCCTGTAGTAGCACTGATTAGATAGACAGGGGGTTGTGTTGCAATCCTAGTCAATTTGTGATTGTGGATATATCAGAGCATTATCATGGGTTTCAGTGAGTAAAATATCCAATGTGAGGTGTGAGTGCTGGGTATACTGTCTTTACACCATGGTACCCCCAGTACATGTCCCAAGGTCCACTGTATGAGGACCACTGTCACCATCAACCATACAGGTAACTGATTACAATATCTAGCCCAATGATGCATGTGCTGTGTGCAAATTCTCTGTAAGAGAATGGACTCACTGACAAGGTAGTTAGCACTGATAAACCCAGGTCTCTCAGATGTGTCTATGACTATTATGTGTTTGTCAATGTGTATATGACAGTATGTCATACTATGTATTGTTCATTAACACCCAGTACAACCCCCATTACCATACTGTACAAGACCTGGTGATGTTCTTCACTTAACAAGAAACTCAGGACACACCTCATCCTAAAAGCTGTGTAGTTTGTGCAATTAAGGCCAACCACATTAGTAGCAATAAGTACCTAGGTAGGGGTTCTACTCTCAGTGTTGCCAGGTAAGTGCATGTATGTGAGGGGATCTACTTCAGTTTGCAGAAAATACATGACCTCCTGGACTCATCTGAGAACTGACTGGCAAACGCTAACATTTCAAAGGAATCATCTTGTGGAAATCATTCCATCAAAACTAGTAGAAGATATGTAAATGCCCTCTTCCCCACTATACAGCTGTACAGCGATACTGGAGTAGGTATATATAGTTGGGTGTGGATGTTGTGGACACAGCCACCCTCATTGGGGTTATTGTTGTGTGTATCCCCCACTTAGTCTGCTGTAATACTGTACAGTTTATGTTAACAGGTTAAGTAGTTGTCAATCACACTATGTGTGGTTCTACACCACCCCACACCCTCCAAAGTGGAGGGGTGTGCCACCCACACCAGCACACCTATGTTTACCAACTGCAGGATTGCACTACATTAAGGAAGAGGACATATACCCTGCCAGTACCATCATCAATGACATTAAACTGGCAGACTGATTAAGCATCTCCACCAAAGCCTTTGTGTCTCTGTGTTCACAAACATTTTGCTGTGTGCCACTCAGTAGGAAACAACAGAAGACCAACATCCTAAACTTTCCAACTGAAAACATGTTAAACAGCATTACATTGCTAAATCTTAGTACATTCACCCTGTGCATCAGAACCATATTAGCATGTCCCTGCATCGATGGTATGGATGACAGGGATGTGGCACAGGTATCATCATATGCACAGGATGTGTTGTGGGTTTGCCAAAGACCTAGGCTGAGCAATTTGTTTGACATTGTGTGTGTGTGTGTGTGTGTGTGTGTGTGTGTGTGTGTGTGTGTGTGTGTGTGTGTGTGTGTGTGTGTGTGTGTGTGTGCGCGCGCGCGCCCTAGCTGTGTTAGTGATGTATGTGTGTATTTATGCACACAGTTCTGCCATGTGGCTGCCCTATACAGGGGTTTGCTGGACAGCTGCAGACTATACATGGCAGGGTGTACAGTTCACTATGTCCAGCCATGGATATGAGAACTGTGCCTGCCAGGGGTTCCATGGGTACTACCAGGTAGAAGCCCAGATATGGTACTCTCCCCTGATGATGACAAATGTCCGCTGGATCCGTGTCCCTGTTGGGACTGCCCAGGACCACATGCACATGGCCTGCTATGTTGTGGTGTGGACAGCACCCCCCCTGCAGTGCTGGTACTGCCACTACGGGAGTGGTTGTGACCTACGTCCACGTGGCTGTTGCCCTACTCCCACCATATGCTCTAACACGGATACCACACGGTTGAGGACTCCCACCATCTCACCCAACCGTCTATCCAGGACATCTTCAAAATAACGGTGGGCACCTGCAAGATTACAGATGTTGTCAAGTACAGCGGAATGAGTAGCCCTCTGGAGCCTCAGACTCTGTGTGGTGTAGCATTCTGTACATGCCTGTGTCTACATGATGGCCCAAAACATGTATTTGGTGACACCTGCTGTGGTACTTCTGCCAGGGCATGAGGGCCAGCAGCCCTCCTACTAGCACCCCTGTACATCTGCGTGTGTGGTCCCATGCTGGTTATCTGGCTATGGCTGCTGTTTAAAGACGCACTTGCCATAGTCACCACACTGTCCTGTCCTATGCCACCACCCACCAACTGTTCCTCATCTGTGGCCACTGATGATGGGGTATGTTTAGGCATTGTGACTGTGTTCGGGGATGGGGTAGATAAAAGTGGGATGTTAACCGATGGCACAGCTTCAGCCCCTGACAACCCTGCCTGTGCCTCACCATACTCATCATCATTGTCAGAGTCTGTATGGACACTAACATCAGTTTCCCTGCAGGAGGGACCCTGACCCACTTGCCACCTGTGAGGGGAAAAGAACAAATGTAATTTATCATTGCTTACCTCTACACACACACACACACACACACACACACACACACACACACACACACACACACACACACACACACACACTTACAGGTGAGGTGGCACAAAGGTATTACACAGACCTCTCATTACCCAGCAGTCAACATGCATGACATATGGCACTCAACAGCATGCACTGTAGCTATACTCAATCCTTGTTACCAACATTATACATCTCTGTGATGCATGCATTGTGTTACTGGGTGATGCTCTTTCCCCTGGAACACACTGCACTCATGTACACAGTATTGCTGTGCACCTGTTCAGCATCCTGGCATGTACTGTGCACCATACTGCACAAGTGTACACACCATTGCTGAATGCGTATATGTGTGGTAGTTATGTTTACTCTGTTGCTCACAGCCCCTATGTGTTTGTCTGACACATACCTGGGATGATATGAGGACAGATGTCAATAGTGAATGTCTGACCTCTGATTTGCAGATCTCATCATCAGCAGTGCATGTATGAGCAATAAAATCTGATTACACTGACAACCTTCAAAGCTTACTGTGGCTATGAGTAGTGTATACATCCTTGTTGACATGCCAGCCTCTTCCATGATATGCAGTGGGGCCACAATCCTGCATATGTCAACATTACACACACTTAATATGTGACATATGACCTGTGCAATCAAATGCAGTATCAAACAAATGTGTTAGTCATGCAGATGCTGATTGAGATGCATACAATATGTGTGTTGCATAAGTGTGCACCCCCTTAACATGATGGTTTGTTGCAGCTCCTGTTAAGTGATCTACAGCAGTCGCTGTTCCTGGAAGGGGTATACTAGCATGACCCATCTTCACTTGCCATTATTTGGTCACTCTGCCCTAGAAATGTTCCCCAACTCTGCCAGATTGCAAGGTCAGCTCATGTACACAGCCCTTCGAGGTCGCACAGTGCCTTCACTATTGCTGAGGAGTTAGGGTTATGTCTGGCACAATTCATGACCCTGACTGTGTTCAGATACAGCCATTCTTAGCGAGCTTTTAATGTATGCTTCAGTTCACTTTTGTATGGATGACACCCCTTCCCCATTCTCAACCTTATTGCTGATGCTTGACAACTATGGGCCACACATGAGTGTCATTTTGCAGTGTTCCAAATTCAGAATGCCATATACAACCAGCCTAGTTCCCACTATTGAACAGCAAAGCAAAAGGTGTACACTTGCACCAGCAAGGTAAAAATGGGGATAGTGGGCCTGAGGTGGAGTGAGGTGTTGCTTGTGCACCACATGTATCTTTATTAATACTGTCTGTAGGTTTTAGCCTTGGTGTCAGTACACCATTACACATTGCAACACATGCCTTTGGGAGACTTGATGTTGTGCATATGCTACCTATATAGTGCACTGGATGATGTTTCCTGTGGAACAACTCTTCTATTTGATTACCCTAACCCATAGGCCACACTTATGCAGATTCCAGGTGATTGTCGACACAGGTACTGCACAGGCAATACTTGCTAGACATTCCTGCAAGTTCCTCAGTGTTGCTGCATGTTTCTGGGCAGCCTCCATGACCAGTTTGCAACATGTGTTGTCATCTGTCTTGAATGGGCATCTGTTTATTTTCTACATTAATGTTGTCCCATACTTCATAGTCACATATGTGACTGTCTGCACTGTTTGCCATGGTATATGCAATGGTGAGGTAAGGCTGCTTCTCCCACTCCTGAGTGCTACCTTTTGGATATGGGATCCATTCCATGGTTTGTAAGATGTGTGCAAGCCACGGCTGCCTCTGTTGCAGGTGAGTGGGCAAATGTCATGGACATACTTCTTGGACAACAGACCATTACTTGGTGTGACATTGAGGCCCTGTACTTGATGGAAGGTGTGTACTCAAGAAGAGTGAATGCTGTCAGTACCTCAAAAGCTGCTTCCTCAATATGTTATTTGGAGTGTGTGCACACATATGCTTCCAGTGTTTGTTAAGGTATATATTCCCCATATTTGTTGTCCTAACATAGGATTCCATATTACACATTCATTGCTCATGTTAGGATCACATTACAGGTTGTAAAAGGTGTGGAATGTGGTATTGTGATTTGCCGTTGTGTAGATCTGTAACAGTTGCCATTGTAATATACACTGTCGTAGCCAATGTATAAGGGTAATGTTTCAGACATGTCCCTACTGTAGGCCATTTGTCCCACCATTATGTTTATCTCTGTCCACACATCTTGCACTGACAGGTTGTTAGGTATACTGTAGGATTCTTACATCCCCTTCAGATATGCCACCATGGTGACCACTGTGATGCAGTGCAGTTAACAGCAACAATAAGTGAACATGTACTCCATGCATTATGGGTAGGTGTGTTAAATGTGTGCATGGCAAATACCATGGCCATAGCATGGATGGTGTATTGGCAAACCTGAACAAAACAACTCCATACTCACCAGCTACAGGCTCCTGCCCCAGTTGTATACCAGAGGGACCTACATAGTTGTGTGAGAGATGTAATGTCAGTAGCCAAATCTGTGGAACTAGTACAGGGTGGGAGCAGCATTTCAGTACATCAACAGTACAAACCCACAATACTACATATTATGCACATCTGTTTATTACTACACTGCAGCAACAGACTATGTTATCTGACATATGCATGAAGATACTTTACAGATGAAGATGGTAAGCAACAGTGGTCTATTAATGTGCTCTGGGGCCTTACCTGCACATTTCTCGTCCATTGTGTGGGTAGCACCCACCTCCACAATCCTATCTTCAGGTTCCTGGCTTGGCTGGTGGGTGGGTGCCCCAAGGATGGTGAGGAGCCCCTCAGCATGTGTCAGTGGGAGCTGGATGGCATGACCCCCACCTATGGCTAGCTGCTCCCTCCTAACTGTAGCAGCATGCTGACGGGCATGGCGGATGAGATCAGTGCAACAATGTCGCACCTGCTTATACCTGCGGTTATACAGGCCAACATCATTTACCCTGTGGACAAGCTCATTCCACAGGGCGGTTTTCTCCTGCAGATCATGGGCCCTGCATCCAAAGATGGTTCCGTGATGTAGTACAGTGAAGTTTATGATGACATTATTCTCCTGGGGTGTATACGAGACATTCACGGGACATTGTACCTGGAAGACATAAACAGGAAAAAAGGTCGTAGGACCTCATACTGCAAGGATATAATAGTTGTTAATTGAAATCCCCCCCCCCACCATATCTGCAACAATAATCTAAACTTCTATAGCAACAGCTGTGCATATATACTGAATTTGGAGGTAGATTTGGACACTCAAACCCTTGAGAGAGGGGTGAGGACAACAATAATGTGTTGTGAAGCCAATTAGACCAGATTACATTTGTCCAGTGGACACGTGTGCAAAATGGACAGCTATGTATGGGGAGAAATTTCTTTGGGGAAAAGATTGCCTTTTTTTTAAGGTGAGAATGGGATGTTGGGGAAGGATAGTAGGTATATTTGGGGAGGTAGGTTGGGTAGGAAGACAGACAAGACAGCATTCAGGGGCGGTATATGACACATATGGGGGGTAAACACCTTGGACTGGGAGAGGAGTTTGAAAATCGGAAGCCCTTAAGCCCCCAAATGGAAACAATGGGACTGAGGTCTCCACCCATGGGCAGTCACCACTGCACCTTCACTGCCCTGAAGTGGCTGTGCTGGGGGCTGAGCAGCAAGGGGAGGCTGACTCTCTAAATGCACCACACGGCCCTCAAGCTGACATAGCAGATCTCCAAAGTCCTTCTGAAACTCACTACGCACAAATCTCTGGACCTGACTTCGGGTAACAGAATCCTGTCCACACCTGCTCCCGGGGGGGGAGATGTGCCCCATCCCCTGAGGCGGTTCCACTCGAAGTTGGTGCAGGATGAGCAGACGAGAAGGTCCCGGGGTGGGACCCAGATGTGCTGGGGCCCGGTGCCACAACCAGATGAGGTGGGAGAGGTGAGTCCACTGGGACCGGCCTTCCCAAACGTGCTATGGTGTTGCAGTTTTAAAACATATGTGGGTTAGTAATAGTCAACATAATCCAGGATTAGTTATAACAGCATGCATAGATATTCCCATTAACCCAAAACACCAGATTTGGAACAGTTGCATAGCAAACAGAACGCATGCATATATGGAACCACAGTGGCCATTACAATGGCATGCAGGTTACATTGATAGCAACAGGCCACCAATGATAGTATTTCAACATGGAACATTAATAGAAACACATTTCAATATTTATTGAACAATAGGACATATGTCCCAACAGTAGGTTTGGTGTAAACATACCCATTGATTTCTGTATTTAGATTATTGTTGCAGATATGGTGGGGGGTGAGAGAGATGGCAATTAACTTATATATCCTTCTAGTACTCACAACTTTAATGATCATTGCTCTAATCATTACTGTACAGGTATTATTACAATACCCTATGGCCTTGGTTTGGGCAGAGGTATGTTTGTACACAGTGTATACTTAACTGTCTTATAGCTAAATTCTACATCTCTTACCTGGTAGAGCTGTGGGTGGAATGTTTGTTAACAGTACCCGACTGTTTTTACACATATTCCAGATTCCAAGTTAATATTATGCATATACCTCTCAATCTCTTAATTCTCACACTCTGAACAAAGCTTGACAACATCGGTGTACAAATAGGGACATATTTTGAATGTTGCTGTCATAAACTTGGAGAGTTGCTAGAGTGATAGGATTTGTTTTAATATACATTATCTGAAGGTTTTGAGGTCTGAAAATCAAATGTATGTCATTAATTAGTGACTACACGTCTGAGATCATCCCACTGATTTGCCAGGGGGACAAAGGAACAGGCAGAAAATATGAGCACAGGCAGAAAATATGAGCCAATTATCTGGACATTCTGAAAGAATATGTACAGTTGAGAGGTATGATTATGCATACAGCTTAATACCACTCCCAGGATTCAAACCATGGCTGTGTCTGCTAAAATTACAACAATTTAAGTTTCAGCAGAGTGTGCTATTTGGATACTGCTGTTTGTTCCTTTGGTGTTTTCTAAGTCTCTCTTGATTGTACAATCCGACCTTGTAATTACAACAGTATTATACAGACATTCCTAGACATATTTTTATGTAGCACAGTGTGAGAAACAGTGGTTGACACAGCAGTACTATTCTAATATCAGATGTTACTGAATGCTACATGTCAGGCCATACAATACCAGAGTAAACAATACCATTCCAGGATTTAGATCTTTATTGCCAGGCACAGTTTTCTTATCTGACAGACCTGTGGAGGGAATGTTTGTTAACACTACCTGACTGTTTCTACACATATTCCCAGATTCCGAGTTAATATTATGCACATACCTCTCAATCTCTTAATGCACACCATACCTCTCAACTGTACTGAAATCCTCATTTTTTACCAGTTTTGAGGGCATAATATTGGGGTGCCATGAATTCCCGAGTGGCCCCCTTAGTTTCTGAATTTCCCGGACTTTATTTTAAACAGTTTACCACTTTAAATTTTTTTGAAACAGTTTGCCACTTTAAATATATAGCTGATGTCACCACCTATCACCAGCCTACAGAGGTGTGTGTGATGACATCAGTTACTGACTGCTGGACTGGAAGGAACACGGAATATGAACAGTAATAGCGGGGAAAATGTGTGTATAACTTTTGCAGAGTCTGCCGGTGTCCACATTCAGCCTCCAGGTAAAAACATTCATTGTTCTTCAGCTTCTCTCTTTTAAATGCTGGCTGGGCATTATCATTTTACCTGCTACTGTTGGGCCACTCGGCTTGTTCTTTTTAAAATGCTCGTTTTGTTTCTTCTCTCTGTTATTTTAAATGCTGGCTGGGCATTATCGTTTTACCTGCTACTGTTGGGCCACTTGGTTTGTTGGTTTTAAATGCTCGTTTTGTTTGGTTGTTTAATTAATGTATCTCCTGAGCTGGCTGTTCATTCTTTACTGTTTAAGTTATGAGCTGTCTCAGTCTGTTGCTGTTTTATCTGCTGAGCTGGCCTGGCCATTCTTTATTTGCTATGAGCTGGCTATTGTTGTTTGCTGCCGTGAGCTTGTTTAATTAATTTATCTGCTGGCCACTGCTTTTAAATGCTCATTTTGCTGGCCGTTAATATATTTGCTGAGCTTGCTGGCCGTTAATGTATTTGCTGGTGTGTTTTGCTTGCTGGCCATTAATGTATTTGCTGGCCGTTAATGTGTATGCTGGCCATTAGTGTGTGTGTTTGCTGGCCGTTAGTGTGTGTGTTTGCTGGCCGTTAGTGTGTGTGTGTGTGTGTGTGTGGTTTGAGATATATTCTTCAGTTTAGTGTACTGCAATAGAGAGAGTGAGAGTGAGTGAGCAGATGTAGAACATGACAGTAATCATGTCAGATGATGTAAAGGTGGAGCAGTGATGTATCAAAGTAGATGAAAGAACCGGAAGGGTGCTTGAGTGTATAACATGGGATCCATCCATTTGATTGTGCAAGGAATAAATAATTCATGTTGAAAATAAGTGCTAACTGCATACATTGAGCACTTTAGATAATCCTGGAGTTTAAATCTCTTAAAGGACACAAGCATGATAATGTAGCTTTTGAAAATAACTACACTGATTGTGCGCATATTATCAAAAATGTCTTTAAAAAAGTAACAGAAGCAGAGGATAGTGGTTATGCAGTGCATACTGTGTGTGTGTAATGCCCTAGGCAAGCATACCTGGTGGTTAGGGTTAGTTAGGCTCAAACGCTTCACCTTAGGTAAAGGGAGCAAGAGCCTAAATCACCTACCCACACCAGCTTCTCTAAGACTGTACAAGCATAAAATGTGTCCCTGGTTTTGTCCCCCCCCCCCCAATAAATTTTGACTTTTTTCTTAAGTTGTGCTTTGCAGTTCCTCAGGGGGAAAGAAGTTCAGTACTGCTTGGGTAAAGTCTCGTTGTGTTAGTAGCACAAAAGGGAGCACACCTGCTTTTGATGCAGAAGGCTGTGGGGTCTACTCCCACAGTGTGTAGATCGATTGCTGATACTCTACTGTTTTGTGCTTTTAATGCTGCAGTCCTGAGAACGTCCTCATTGGTGGAGATACCTAGTAACTATTAACCTGCTATCAGTTTGCCATCCATTCCTTATTATAATATTAGTCACTTATTTTTTTTAATGTAATGAGCAACTTATCCCTGAAGGGCAACAGGCACTTTATTTGCAGATGAAACAGTGAAATATAAAGCTGTTTACTAGCAGCAATCTCCATTAGTTACAGATCTCTTTAATGTGGAATTATTTAGATTTCTGCAGAGATTGTGCATATTTACTGATACTGGTGGATTGTAGAAGCTTAAGTAGACTCTTATGATGGAAATGTTCTGAATTGAGCAGTTTGTCATTATTGGTTCATGCATTTTGTTTTATTGTTTACTGGAAAAATGTTAACAATAAATGTAAAATGCGCTTTAACAAGTGTGCTGTGTTATACAAGGAATATAATATAATTTAATACAATCAGGAAGGTGTATCAAAGAAAACATGTTTGGTGTGCAAGGGGCTTAATATTTAAAAACAGCCCAAAGCTAATCTTTATCCACCACTGGCCAGATGCATTTTCTTTGGATGTGGTATGGGTTTCAATGCTGTTTCAATGAATGAGTTCAAGGGCAGAGATGTTTTAATGCCAAGTCTATTTTCATTGTGAGACAGTGTTGCTGTGTTTTGCAGATATCTATTATTGTTTGTGCATTGTACTATAAAATGTAAACATAAAATCAAAATAATTGTAGAAGTAAAGCAGTATGCACACATTAGTGTTTATGGTAAATGGGGAGAAATAGCCAGGTAATGGGACACTGGAATGGCTGCAGGGGGACTCTGGTGCCATATTTTGGTTGTCTGTTCTTCAGTTTGTATTTGAAAGTTGGTATCCCACAATTCCATTGGAGTGAGCGGGTTTACTTAATTATGTATGCAAATGTTACGTTAATCAGCGTACAGATTTGTACCTATTTTTCATGGGCCTTGTCCAGATTTTTGATGTTTCCAGGTTGAGAGGTATGATGCACACACCCTGGACAAAGCTTGACAACACTGGGGTACAAATTGGACACATTTTGAATATTGCTGTCATAAACTTGCAGAGTTGCTAGAGTGACAGGATTTGTTTTAATATACATTTTCTGAAGGTTTTGTGGTCTGAAAATCAAATGCATGACATTATTTAGTGACTACAATTCTGAGATCAACCCACTGATTTGCCAGGGGGACAGAGGAACAGGCAGAACATATGAGCCAATTATCTGGAGATTCTGAAGAAATCTGTACAGTTGAGAGGTATGATTATGTATACAGCTTACTATCACTCCCAGGATTTGAACCATGGCTGTGTCTGCTAAAAATGCAACAATTTAAGTTTCAGCAGAGTGTGCTATTTGGATATTGATGTCTATCTCTTCAGTGTTTTCTGTCTAAGTCTCTCTTGGTTGTACAGTCTGAACTTGTACTTACAACAGTCTTATACAGATATTCCTAGACATTTTTTTTATGTAGCACAGTGTGGGTAACAGTGGTTAACACAACATTACTCTTCAGAGAATGGAATAATAAATGCCATACAATATCAGAGTAAACACAGCCAGTCCAGGATTTAGAGCTTTATTGCCAGGCAGTTACAGTTTTATTTAAATATGAGCTATATGTGACTATTACTGTCATATTGTCTGGTTCATAGGTTAGTACTAAGCTAACTGCCCTTGCGAGCTATTTTAAGCCTAGCCAGTTATGCCTTGTGTGACTCACACCCTGCACCTTGTGTTTGTAAGGCAAACACTTTAACCATTAGGCCACCCTCCCAACCCTTATTTATTCAGTACAACCCGTACACCATTTGTATACTGTCAGGTGACTTTCTACTACTTTATATTTATTTGGTATGACTACTACAAGCAGGATTGTTACTCACCAGCCTCACGATGCAGCCTTTGCAACCTATTAGCATGGGCTTCCTGATTCACAGCCCGCTCAGCTGCAGCTGTAAGGGAAATAGAGAAATATTTAGGCATACCTGTCTATCATATACACAGGCTGGACATTAGTAAACAGTTATTGGTATGAGCCCTTACACACTGCTGGGACATCACCCCTCTGCCTTGCTTCTTGGACCCACTCATCCAAGAGCTCCCTCTTTCTCCGCTTCAAGTCAGCATAGTGGTGCTGGACCTGCTCACCAGTCCGAGGGATACCAGTGGCACTGGTGAAATCACGGGCGAGACAGTCCCAGGCATCCGCTTTATATTGGGAGCCTTGGTACTGGCCCTGCAGCAGTCTCTCATCATGGTTTTGTACCAGGAGTCCCACCATGACCTTGGACTCCTGTATGCCCCAGCGCTGCGCACGGAAGCGCATACCCTCACCAACTCCTGCTATACTGTCTACAGTGGGAAGCTGCAACCAGTTATGAGCTGTATTCCTGCCTGTGGGGTTTACATACGACCAGTTGTAAGGTTTTGAATATGCTGAGCTGAGCTAAGTTAAGCTATGGGCAAACCTGCTTAGCTAAGGTTGGCAGTATTTAAAGGGGCAGGTTCAGCACTGCTTACCAATGGGCAAATCCACTTAGCTAGGTTACTCATTGCTTAGCAGCCATATTTACACAATGCTTACACCTGGTAAGCAGAGCTATGCAGTGCTTAGCATTGCTTATTTTTCATTTTATAGAGTATCTGCTGTATGGCATTGATTTATTATTCATTACATATTATAAATTTGTTTACTGTTCCTGACATCCCCCAATATGCTTTCATTTATTCATGTGTGACTATACTGTATGGGGCACTTGTGTTTATATGGGGGTTTCACAACTTTATTAAACTGACACCTCACATCTGGACCTAATACAGTGCTGTGGTTAACAAATATATATTATTTAGTAGATAATTATAAAAATAAATGTTTTTGTACTGCTTTCACATGTAAAATGCAAATTGGTTATAGTGGGGATCAAACCGGGAATCTTTGCTTGCAAAGCATACTCTCTAACTACTACACTAGTGAAATGCTGCTTATGCTGGATGTTGCTTGCTATTTAACTACTTGTGCAGTTTATGCTGGACTAAGCGTAGCTAAGCAATGGGCACACCCTCACAGCTACGCTTAAACTTCATCGCATTTATAAAAAAAATAATTATTTGTTGTGTTATTTTATTTGTACCCTTCAGAATATCCCTGCTAATGCTGAACCTGTTTTTCTATCAACTTTATGCTTTGTGGGACGATTGTCCATTTTTGGCTTTGTCCGCATTCCTTACTCTGATGGGTTGGGAGGTGTGCGCTATGCGCGTATGCTATACATATGTTATTCTGACAACATTTGTCTTGGTAGGGATGATTACCCCTTATGGCTTTGACCAGATTTGTTATCCTGATGGGTTGGGGGTGTTACAAATGTTCTTGCTTGTTTTTAAATTGCCGAAAGGCAATTCTGGAGTACAGGGGGGTGTGTATATTGTGAGAGCTCTGCTGTCCCACACACTCCCTGTGTTCATACTTGGAACCATGTCCGTTTTAGAGCATGGCAGCTCGTGCTGAACAGGAACGGTCCTTGCCAAGCAGGAATAACTTATTCCTGCACGGCTGCTTGGTGAATCCCAGGGAGTCACTTTTTTGTTACTTTGCTGTTGTATCCTTCCTGTGCCTTCCACTATCAAACGTTATGTATGTATGCTTTGTTTAATTACATTTGTACTAGTGTTTTATTTGATGTTATTTAATTCCCTGGAGCTTTTCTTCCCGGTCCTCTTCTGAAAATGATATTTATTACCCAGTTAGACTTTCCTGGTAAACAAATGTCAGTAAATGAATGAATAAATAAATAAATACATTTCATTACATAACTGAAACTATGAACTCATTCCCTTCTATAATGCTTTGAAACTTTGTAATGTAACTTCCAATGATTGCTTCCTGAGCTTTTGTATAAAATCAAGTTATGGTCTCACATTTCAAAGATATGCCCATATCTCTAAATCATAGGGGTTACTAGAGAAGTGTGAATAACAAACTCTTCAGCACTTATTTTTTACAGTGGTAGTAGCATTCATTAGGTTCTTGGTCTTAGATTGGATTCTGTAAGTCACAGTAAACACAATAAATATTAATTTTGTAATATTTTGTAAGCAATTAACACTGTCTTAGTAACTACTCTGGTTACAAACATACTACATACATTTTGTTCATTCAGCTGAAAGCTTTCATTTGAAGCTATTCAGTTCTGTCTTGTCACTTGATATTTAGAGAAATATGAGATTTATGAAAAAATAAATAAATGTTATATAGATTCATAGATTGTTGCTAGGCTAATAGCCAGGATGCATTTCTAATCTAGCCAAGTTTTCCAGAAAGAATGATGTTCTGTATCCAAATAGGACATTGAGGGCCAGGCATTTATAAGCTACCTCTGTCAATAAGGGACATAGATGCCAGGCCTGGTGTAAATTTCCTATTCCCCATCCACTGGTCTAGGTTGAGCTTAAACTGGATACTAGATGAGCTCAGATTCACATGGATGGAAGCCTGTTCCACAGGAGGGGCAGTCTCTGGGACACATATCTGTCTCTCCAGCATGCTCTATTTAAGTCACAGACAAAATTCAGGTCCCTAGACCTTGTATTTCTGGTACTGTTTGACTTATGAATATGCAGAGGATTCATAAGTGTGTGTGGGGGGTGCAGATGCCTTGTACACCAGGCACAGATCTCCCCTCAACAATCTAAAGGAGATGAGTAAGAAGAAAAGGCTTTATGGCTGTCTGCATAAGGCAAGTTTGTTACATCTTGTATTCTTTTTGTAAGGAACGTCCGAGGTCACTGTAGTTGATGCATATGAATTGTCAGATACATACCGAAGGGAACATTGTACTCTTTGCTGGTCTGAAAGGGCAGAGTATAGTGGGATAATGACCTCTTTGGACCTGGATGCTGTGCCCTTACTTATAGGTTGTGCAATATAAAAAGATTTCCTCACCAGTGTGGCCATGTGGTGGTCAGAGGTAAGGAACATATGAACAACAGTTAATATCTCTAACTGCACTTGACAAAACGTCTAGCAAAATGGACATTGATGACTGCCAAACTCCACTGAGTTGAAGGAGTTCACTCATCAGACTGTGCCCCTTTCCTAACCAGAGTGCTGCTTGAGGAGCAGAGGCAGTCTGTTTGAATGTTCTTCTGCAAGGGATATATGCACAGTTTGAAAAGTCAAAATCATTCTTCTTTTTTGTTGCTGTTTTTTAAAAGAAATGCTAATTTTTCCATCTGTCTGAGGTCATCAGTGACAGGAAATCTGCAGTAAGGTATGGACAACAATGTTAACAAATAATGTAGATGGCTTCCTACCTGCATGGTTAGGCCATTTGTCTTGTGTCGTGTACTAGCAGCCAGCACTGGCACAGATAATGATATGATTGTTTTGGAACTCCTCATTGCTTCTGAAATCAGCTCCTTTCACAAAAAGTCAAAGTTCTGTAATACAGATTATGTAAAAGCTAAGGATGTCCTAAGACATATGGAATTAAAAAAAAGCAGTTTTACTAAAGCTAGGAAACCTGAGAGTTCTGGAATCACAAAGTTTAACTACTTACACTGCTGCCTAGTTCACATGTCCTTCAGAGAAAATGTAATGCCCATTTTAGTAACTTAAACTAGCATTTCACATTCAGAACTGCCATGTGAGGAAAACATAAAAATAAACTAATACTGACAGCATAAAAGGGCAGGGTCTCTTGAGACTGTTTTATTTCACTGAAGGTCTGCAATTACTCCTTTTCTTTTGCAGCTATAATGTGTTGCAGGCTACTGTAGCATATATTCCTATTGAGTTTAGTTAGCACTGTCGTATCTTTCTCATTGACACTTAATTTACTTTGGCATTTGGCTTCATTTAAATAGCAGTGTCTTTTTTTACTGTTTGCCCTGTACTGTTGTACTTAGCTACTCACAGTCTGAAGGAGTTAAGCGTATGTTATCTGGGTTGGCCGACAGGCAGTTTTATTATAGTACTCATGTCATGCCCCATTAAAACTGATGCTTATTTATCATTACTAAGTCAATACATGTTTTAAACAATTGGATCCTTGTTAACTTTATTACAGACATATATATGTCCGTGTGTGAATAATATTTTCTGCTACTACTTCTTGCATTCTTAATATAATTTCAGAGTTCATTCATTTTTTTACTAAAAAGAATCATTTTCCAAATGTGGAGTGCACCAAAGTATAAACCATTATGAATCACCCAAAACAGTACTACCTACTATTATTACTATAATTGAAAAGTAAGTCTGTATATATATATATATATATATATATATATATATATATATATATATATATATATGTAGAGAGAGAGGGAAAGAGTGAGTGTATGTGAGGGGCATTTGATGTTGATAAAATGTAAAAATGCAAATAAGTGAAGGAGAAAGTGTGACATTTTATACAGTAAAATATTTGCAACTTTTCAGAAAAGTTTTTATATGTTTGTTAACATTTTGACTAAATTAGAAAAATATTAGAAAAATTAATTATCTTGTATACCATTAGCAAAATTTGATATTGCCGCAAGACAGAAAACATTTTAAAAGTAAGATCTAACACACTATTTTTCTATACTAACTCTGAGCTTATACCATCTCATAGTATAGCTAAGAGAAATAAATACTTGTGTTGCTAGAGAAGGGTTCCCTTTCTTTCTATGAGGAAGTGTGATGTCACTGTTAATATAATTACTAAACAGAAGTGTGAGAGTGCAGACCCTACAACACTGGATGGTGCAGGAGAGCACAACTCCCAGAAGAAAATATTTATTCTGCAAATGTGTAATTTTTCTTAACACCGCTTTATGTAGCTATCTTGTTGTTGTAGTTTTTCTTTCGGCTTTTCCCGGTTAGGGGTTGCCACAGCAGAACGCTGGTCCGCTAATGATTGGCAGACGATTTTTATGGTGCCGAGGTGCCAGCTCGATGCCCAACCTTCAACGAAGGCACACCCATTCACACATGTCTTTTGAACGCCACTTGACCATGGGGAGAACATGCAGACTCCACACAGAAGGCGCTCCAGCCGAGAATCTAAAGGGAGAACCTCTTGCGGTGAGGCGACAACGATACCGCTGCACCACCATGGCTTTTCTTTATGTAACTATCTTACAGAGCACTAAATGTGATGGCGCAAGTGCACCACTGCCACCAGAATGACAAACAGATGACAGGATGCCACTCACTGACGCCAAGATGGCAGGCACTGATGGGTGTGAATCCCACCACTGACAGCCATTGGTGAAATAATGGCAAGAAATTGCCCACAAGTGTATTTCAGTAGATAATTTACACTGCTGTCCTGTGTGAGGGCTCTTCCAACCTCCATGCACAGACTGGATTACATACAGGCCACATACAGAGCTGAGTCTTTGGCCATGCATTTCCAAGCCTCTGTCTCATGGCTGCACTCTGAACTATTGCCCTCCAGTGTATCTTAGGTTCATAGGTTCATAGGTAGGTACTAGGCTATCTGCCCAAAGGCATTTATAAGCCTAGCCAGAATGTGTTGGCTTTCGCCGCCCCCTTAGATTAGTTCCCTGTGCCTCTGTCCAACAGAGCCACTGAAGTGATCCCCGGGGTAAACTTTCTGTTTCCCTTCCATTCGTCAAGGTTTCTCTTGAAGTGTACCAGCGAGGAGCTCTGCCTAATGTAGATTGGAATCTTGTTCCAAAGCATGGGAAGTCTCTGGGACAGGAATCTCTCCCTCCAGCATGTCCTATTTATTGCTGTGGTGAGGTTTAGATCCCTAGAATGTGTGGCTCGAGGGGATAAGGTTTTCTTTAGGTGGAGCATGTCCATCAATTCTGGGTTGGACATGGCCTTGTATGTCAGGCGGAGATCACATCTGAGCAGGAGGTATGCAACTGAGTAGAGTTGGGAGTTTCTTCAGTCGAGCTGCATAGGGCATCTGTTTGACTCCAGTGATCCTCTTGATGAGGTACTTCTGTGGTCTTTCCAGCTGCTGCAGGTGTCTTGTAAGGTACATCCCAAATGGGGTGTTGTACTCTATGTTAGGTCTGATGAGTGATGAGTAGAGTGGCACAATGACCTCTTTTGATCTGGATGCAAACCCTTTTGTGATTAGGTGGGCTACATAGAAGGATTTTCTAACCACTTGGCAATGTGATTATCAAAGGACAGATTACTATCTACTTGGGTCCTCAGATCCCTTATTACATTTTCCGTATTTAGGGGACTGCCAACTATATGGTAGTTTGTGTGTACTTTGTTATTTCTAAAAGGAATAACTATGCACTTTTTGGCATTCAGCTTGAGGCCATATTTTGACACCAGGTATCTGTCTCAGTGAGACCCTTTCGGAGGATGTCTGTGTCAGCTGGTGAGTCAATTATAGCCCCTAGTTTGCAGTCATCTGCGAACTTGGTCAGCCATAGTCCTCCTGTGCTTGCCTGTACCTCTGAGAAGTATATGCCGAACAGGAGGGGTCCTAGGACTGAGCCCTGGGGAATGCCACTTGTAACCGGTTTAGAGTCAGACCTAGCTCCCGCAACTCTCACCATGTGGGTTCTGTCTGTGAGCCAATTGGCAACCCATCTTGTGACATAGAAGTTTATGTTCAGGCTGATGAGCTTGTCTATAATACCAGAATGGGGAATGGTGTTGAAGGCCTTTGCGAGGTCTAGGTAGGCTGTGTGTACCACCTTTCCCTCATCTGTAGCCTTGGTAACTGTCTCAAAAAAGTCCACCAGGTTTAGGAGGTATGATCTGCCCTTAACAAAGCAGAACTGGGTAGGGTCCAGTGTTTGGAGGTTCCCAATGTCTCTGTTAATGAGTTCCATAATGATGCGCTCCATAGCCTTGCAGACCAAGCTAGTCAGGCTTATAGGGTGATAGTTCCCAGGATCTGTTGTGGCTCCACCTTTGTGGAGTGGAATAACCGTTGCTGTGCACCACTCTATGGGTATGTAGCCTGTGGACAGGCTGAGTTTGAACAGTGTGTTTAGGTGAGGGGTTAGTTTGTCTTTGAGCTCGTGTAGGACGCAGCCTGGGACACCATCCGGTCCTATTGATGCTGCATTTTTTGCTTTGGAGAGAGCTATTTTAACCTGAGTGTCTGTGATTTCAGGGGCTCTACATTCTTCTGGGATGGTTATGGGCCCGTTTGAGGGTGAGAGGGGGGTGAAATTTGCACTGAACCTGTCTGCCAGGATGTTGGCAATATCGGTTGGTTCAGTGTATTCATTGCCATTCTGCAATAACTCCAAGCAGATCCGAGCATTGCCACTTAGATTCTTGTCATAGCTAAAGAATGCCTTGTGGTTATCTTTGGAGTCCATGGCAAGTTTTCTTTCAAAGCTCGCCTTGGATGATTTTATGAGGGATCGTAGTTTCTTGCTGATACTGATCAGGGATGTCTTCCCTTCTTGGGATTTTACTCTTTTCTGTAATAGTTTCCTCCTTCTGTTGTATAGCTTGTTTATGGCAGGGGTCCACCAGACTGGTTTCCTTTTCTTAGAGGAGTGAGTCTTGGTTTTGCTTGGGATAGCATGATCCATGCATTCTTGTAGGTGCCTGTAGAATGCATTAGTAAAGGATTTTGCAGCTTGGACAGCATTATCCTTTAGCATGAGGGCTTTGAAACTTTCCACCTCCGTCTTAAGTAACGTGAAGTTTGCTTTTGAAAAGTTTTTCACTGTGGTTTCCTTGTCCGGGGGTGGAATGTGGATATCCAAAGTGATTTGTTTATGGTCAGATCTAACCAGCAAGGGGTTGACCTTCGGTGTGGAACACCGGTCGCCCATGTTGGTGATGACCAGGCCCAGTATGTTGTCACCTCTGGTGGGAGTGTTGACCAGTTCTTCCAGGGCGTTTGAGTTTATAAATTCTAGGAAATGTTGGACAAGGGAGTTAGTACTTGAGTAGTTCTCCCAGTTAATATTTGGGTTGTTGAAATCACCCAAAATTAGGGTGTTTGGTAGGACCTTTATGTTACACAGTGTTTCCAGAAATGCAGAATGGGGGTCCTGGGACATTGTGGGTGATCTGTAGCAAGCTACAATTTGAATTGCAGTTTTGCCCGTTGTTAGTTGCATGTGGGTAATCTCTGTAGCATTGTGCTGTGCCACTAACCTGGAGGTGTGGGTATCCTTGATGAATATGGATACTCCCCCGCCTTTTGTATTTCAGTCCGGGTTCTGTGGCCGAAATGTATGGTATGAGTTGTAGCCTGGTAGTGCTGGGGTGTTCTCTGGAGCCTTGAACCAGGTTTCTGTTACTGCACATATATCGATTTTCTCCATACTGAGGAGTGCCTCGAGTGATGCATTTTGAGGTTTAGACTTCTGGCATTGAGTAGCATTACCCTCAGATTTTTGTTACTTGTGCTATTTACATCTTTATCCACAGTAACTGCCTTTCACAGAAAGTATCACACACACACACACACACACACACACACACACACACACACACACACACACACACACACACACACACACACACACACAGACACACAATTTCCAGGGAAGGCTGGCAGAATTTTCAAATTTTTCACAGCCTTCTTTCTATTAGGGTAGTACTACTACTACCCTGAAAAAGCTAGAGTATTTTGGTTACCTGCTGCTCTTAAATCAAGTAGAATATGAGCTATACCATTTAGCATTTATTTCACTGGTATTAGTCCTTAAGCAGTGAAATGATTGACTTGCCACAGAGCTTGTTCAACAACTGAATAATTAATGATTACCCTCTAATCAGATACATAGTGCATACATATTTTTATAAATAAATAAATGCCAACTATAACAGCTTAAAATATTAAATTAACTGCACTTAAATGATAATGGAAGTGTGCAAATTCAGAATAAAATATACATAGGATAGCATGCACAGAGTAATAAAATAAAAAGCAATACACAGACAGGATGCATACAGAAAAAGTAAACTAAGCTCTAGATATCAAAGTTCACTGGCTACAGCTTATTACAGAAATACTACCCTTGACTATAAATTAGTAATTAGTACTCAATGATGAGCCCACAGAAGCAAAATGGCATCTACATCTAGCATCTTCTAGCATTTACACAGTTACAGTGTCTGTTTCCAGTGCCCTTGACATCTTTGTCCTGTTGCTGGAGAAAACAAGTAGTAAAACCAGTTCTTTTACTTGTTAGACCAACCATTGTAAGATTGCCAGTACACATTCACGTACACTTTCTTCCCTTTGAACCTATTCTGATATCTTAATGATATGCAAGCATAATGTCATTAGAGATTACAGCAATTATATCCCAGATTAGGGACACTTCCTGGTATATCTTTCATCTGTGCTTTTTACATTAAAAAGAGGAGACAACAAGTGTGGAGATCCAACACACTTTAAAATATACTCCCTGTTCTGCAATATTCAGAAAAACAACAACAAAAAAATCACACATCATTCTAGCAATGAAAACATGTTTCTAAATGAACCAGTGAGAAGAGAAAGAAAAAAATATATTGATAGTGAGACTGTTGGTTAAATTTGAAGCACATAACCACAAAACCAGGGTATATACCAAAACCTGTAGCTTCCACTGTGTCCTGTGTACCTTGCTGAGGTGGCTTATGCTAACTCCCATCGCTTCCCCTGTACTCAAGTGCTTTGCTATCTCCCACCCTGATGCAGTGCCAATCTCCTATCTAGGTAATCGTCCCCTTTCCTCTCCATCTCTTCAGTAGTGTTACAGGCTTGATCTGCCAACTGAATCCTCATGTTTATATGCACAGTGCTAAGGGCTTGTTCCCTATCCAGAAGATCTGCAAGCATTTACGTGTGGTCACCTTACATTTATTCTCTCATCTTGAAAACGAATACTGATTTTTGCAGTATACTGAGTTATCTGCCTTCCACCTGTATTCTCTAAGATTCTTTTTATATAACTGTGGTGTCAATTTGCAACAAGCATGTAAACATTCCTTAACTGTGGCTTAATTTAAACAGCCAACATCAGTGAGTTTAGAAACTGCATACATTGCTTTACCCATGAGCAAGGGAGTTAAAAACCTCACCAGCTGCCCTAAGTCAACTTGGTGCTGAATACACAACCTTTCAAAGGCCCTTAAAACAGTCTTTATATTGATGTAAACATTTTGTACTGACCTGAGTTTCCTAGTTGTGATTTTCCCTTCACCCCTGACATGTCTCTAGCGTAGGATGTTTCTCTCCATCTTGTGCTGGTGTTGCTTTTTTCTCTCCTATGCTTGTTGCTTCTTTCTCTGCACAACCAGTGATTGCATCCACTTAGATGCCTTGAGTTCCATGCACTTCACCTCTAGTGCCAGACTCTGCAATTCATCTGGGCTGTAAAGTCCTCTGGTGATGGAACTGATGGTCATTGTCTGGTCTCTAGTATATTCTCTTTGTGTTACATTATGCACAAATGAGTCAGTACCTCTGGTCATATTACCTTGCTGTATTCCTCTTCCATGGCATAGTTTTTCCAGCTTTACCACTTACATTTTATCAGAATCACTAATTTTTCTAACTATTCCTAAACTTAGCTTACTATGGCTGATGTGAACAAGCAGACCTTTGCACAGTTTACCTTGTGGCAGTGAGGGTTAACTTGCAGAACTTTGGTAACAAAGCTGTTTCAGGATGAATAACTAGAGTTCCAGCATTCTCACCATCGGTTACCAAATATGATGGCAGACTGGCATCCCTTCCCCTAAATGTGACATCACTGCAACCAATGTAGCACCAAGACAGTGTAATACCACCCATTCCCACCTGGATGGCTGGCAATAATAGTTGGTAAGTTTAGCAAATTGCAACTTTTACAAAATGCAATAAAGAGAGTATATACAAAAGAATATGGTGGACTGTAACTAACTGCAACTTTGCACTCTCCCCACATATGGACTTCTATGCTACCTGCTTGGCAGGACTGTACAGGCCTTCTGTCATTCTACACCCTATCTGTACTGTCTGTCTTACAGGAAGCTATGTGTACTTTCACCACATCAACCTCAGTAAACATCTTTCTCAGTGTGACAGACACTCTCACACACTCACACACAGGTACAGGCACCCACACTATGTCCCTTATACATTTCTCTACACTGCTGTATTCCTACCACCCTTCATCTTATCATGGGCTACCTGGAACCTCTGCTAAAAATAATTGATAATCCAGCAACAAAATGAAATAAATTAAGATAATAAGAAAACTTCACCAATTAAATTTTCTTCTGATAGTAGACTTTAAACAGTCTAATGGGAGATGTATGCCACACAGTTTAAGTAGTTTAGTAAGAAATAATAAAACTGTAAGATTTGTCTTTTACATAAATGTGTTTGTTTTTGTCTTTCGAACTCGGGGTTAGCCCACAGCACATACTCGTCCTTTCTAATGAGATGCAGTAGATTTTTATGAATGCTTGCTGCTTCGCCCTAATATGTACCTCGAGCGAAGATGCCATGCAGAATCATTGACACAGAAGATGGATAAGCTCTAAATGCTTGCAAACAGCAACTGCTAAACTGACACTGAAAAACCTCTACCCATATAAATACCAATAACTAAACATAAATATTAAATATAATATTTTTATTATATTATTAATAGATTAAGGAAGCAGAAAAGCTTTAGTAAATTAATGGAGGGGGTCAAACAACCATTTTACAGGGGGCCATGGGGTTTTGGGCGGGGGCCAGATAAAAAGGGGAGCATGGGGGTTTATTTCAGGAGGAGGGTTAAGGTTAGGTTTTATAATCGAAAGGAGAGGAGACTCTGGGGGAAGAAATTTAGAGTGGAGTTAGGGAGATTAGTGAGGTTGGTTTGGTAGTGGGAGTGGTCTGTTTGGGTTTTGTCTGAGTGTACAAGGAAGCATTATCTTGCTGCCGCATTGCAGTCGCAGCTGCTGTATACCTATACCTGTTGCTATTTGTAGGTTGGTATGTGGATGTTGGTTGTGGCATGGATGTGTTGTGTGTGGTGTGTGGTGCTTCGTGGGGTGTTGATTGGTGCCTTGGGCGGTGAGCATGAATAATAATTTTAATTGTATTAAATAATTTTCCCTCCACACCCCTTTGATGGAAAGATCATCTTTGAATTGGTGGTGGTGGTATTGGACAGTGATGGGCGCAGTGGCATGGGTTGATACTATGGGGGATGGGAAGTTCTAGCCTAGGATATATAAACAAAAAAAGGGTGGAAGGAAATGCAGTGAACCGGTCATCTAGTTAACTGGGCAGAGGGTGGAGAACTTGGTGGTGAGGTTCATTAGGTTAAAAATGGGCTTACGTAACTTGTTAGCCATCATTTGAGTCTCAGATATTTATTGTGTGAGATTTCAACATAGGTGGGTGGTGTGGTATTCCCTAGATCTGCACAGTGGTGTGATGAACTTACTGGTGTGGTACTCCAGCAGTGGGGGCTTCCAGAGTCTTCATTGGTAGTGATGGTAGTTATTGTGGCTTCTTTATGGCTGTGGTGGGTCACAGGAGGTCAACTGAAGCGGTGAACATCTTTTTGTGGGCTTAGAATAGGTAGGATAACATTTGCCTGCCGTGCATGTGCAGTGCAGCATTAGCTGTTGGGAAGGGGGTGGGAGAATGTGCGAGCAGTTGGTCTGAGAAGGAAGCAACCTGCCAACTGTCAGCTTTGGCAGGATGTCCTAGTTTTGCAGCATACTATTGGTCTTTTCCTTGTAAAGCTGTGTTTCTGGGAGTTGGTGGCAAGCAGTAAGGGCTGTGTTTGAGCTGGGCAGGATAGCGGCATTAACCGTTGGGAGGAAGATATCAGGAGCATGTGGGTAGTTAGTCTGCGAATGTACATCTCAACTGTCCCTGATTCTGACGTAAATTGATTTGGACTCAAATTTTAGCATAGTCCCTCTTAATTCTTACTAAAACTGATGACTTTGGGAGGAAAGTGGTGCATTATACTCAATAAATATGTGGTTGGAAGAACTATTATCTTCCCAAAATGCATATTGGAAATATTTAGGAGTTGTAGATTTATTTTACTTCGCAAAATGCATATTCTTTATTCTGCCCAATCTCTTCACTTAATAGTGCTAATGTTTAAAATGTCCCTGACCGTCCCGGATTTTAATGGGTTTGTACCCGATTCTGTTGAAATTTGTCTCTGATTAGTGGAGAGCTATGTTGGAGAATGAGGCTTCCTCTTAACTATTAGTTCTGTGCAAGGTCCAGGTTTTGCTTTATAATTTTATTCCATTTCACAGAAGTTGTGTTCTTTGGTTACTGTATGGTAGCACAGGACCTTTTATTCTGGCAGCTTATAGGTCTCAGGACCTTAGGGTGCATTATCCAAGCATATTCTGGACATTGTAGAGAAATGTCACTTAAGCAGTGAACATTGTAATGCATTGTGTAAAAGAGACATGTAGAGATGTGAACAACAGCTTGGCAGTTTGTTTCTCTCCGCCGGTCTCATTCTTGTCCTTTCTTTTTTGACAGAGTCCAGAAATAGGTGTAATGACATGTTGTTGGGAGTTTCTGTAGGCATGTTGGACTTGGTGCGTTTTGGGAACAGTCTAGGGATAGGTGGGGTCAAGGCATGTCAGGAGTCGGGTGAAACTGCATGCATTATGGCAGAGCCACAGAGGGCTACTAAAAGAGCAGGTGCAAGGTGAGGCATTCATCGAGGAGAGTAATTTAGGTTTGTCTATAGGGGGTTTCACATTGTGCATAGGTGGGGTAGACTCACAGCATGACGTTGGATCAGACTTTGGCATCTGGCCATGGAAGTGGTTATCTACACTAGCCCTGGGGCAAGGAGCAAGGGCAGTTTTTCTTACCCTTCACATACGTCCTCAGTTAAAGAAGTGATTTGAAAGGGGGATTATGTTGATGTCTTTGAGTTAATTGATGCGGACAGGATTCCACGTTTGTTGGAATTGAGCACAGTGAATAGGATAGATCTTTTGGTGGCTTTAGTGGACTTGGGTTGGAGAAGAGTAGGTAGGCTGCAACGAATGTGGGAAAATTGGGCGTTGGGTTTTGTTTACTACATGGTGGTTTGGTTGGAGAAGGATGCTGCTTTGGCCTTAAAACTCATGGCTTACTTTCTTATGATCTGGGAATGTCCTTCTATTCAGTGTTGCAGTATTCTTTACATATGGGTTGTCTTCCACCCAACGTCCCAACGGCCGGCTGGTATACAACAGCTTTTAGCCACTGTAAGTACGTGGGACATTGCACATGTGCTCTGATAATGTCAGCCATAAAAGGACATCCCTAGGTACCATCCTCAGACCTTTTCTGCTGCCATTTGGAAGGTTGACTCCTGCATACTGTCTGCAGTTGGACTCCACGTGTTGCTACCAGCTTCAGATAGGCACGCCATTGAGGATTTATTTTCTTTCTACTCCCTTTTGTTATTGTTCACGTCATCCAGGAAGGACAAGTGTAGGTGTGGAAGGCAGATTCCACATAAAGAAAGCCATGACCTGTGCCTTTTCTGTTTCAGGCCTAGTCATTGATTCTGTTCCATTGGTTAGGCCTTTGTGTCTAAGACTTTGCGTAGCTGACTTTTGATTTTAGATCACTACCTGGAGAATCAGCGGTTTAAACATCTAGCTAAAAACATTATGGAGAGTTCCAGGGGTCCTTTGGCTGAGCTGAGTTTGAAGAGGAAGGTTAGCAAACAAATCCCGTTTGACTGCACCCCTTACCACCAATGTACCCCTTGAGGTCATTGAAGACCTAGTGGTACATTTGGAGGTCGGGTCCGGTTCTTTGGTCGGTACCTCTTTGGAAGCTGCCAAAGAATTGGATCTCAGTATGTCCTCTGAGGCAATGCAGATGTCTGTTTCAGGCAAAATGGGGGAATTACTGCTTGTTGTACTCAAGGACCCTGGGGACCTTCCTACCACTTTCACTAGTGATCCTTCTCTGACTACTCCAGATGTCAGGCCTACATCAGGTTCTTCTTCTTCTCCTCATGCAGAAGGACATGTCAAGAAAAAAGCAAAAAAAAAAACAGACATTCTAATGTTCCTTTGGATCCTCAGTCTGACTGGGATGCTTTATCCCAGGGTCTTATCAAGGCCTAGGTGGTCTTGAACCCTTCTTCTACTATCCCTCTTCCTTCCTTTACTTCCCTGTATAGGCAATTGGGACTCAGGTTCTTTCTATTGACTCTGATGACTCTTCCTCTGATGAAGATTCTGTAGCATATTCTACCCAAATTACCTCTCCTCTAGAATATTCAGCACCGGAGAAGGAATCTAATGGGAGGGGGGGTGATTCTCCTGAAGAAGAGAATTCCTTTGGTGAGACAATTAATAAAATGAGGAAGTTTTTCAAATGGGATTGTTGTCAAATTTCTGATGAACAAAAAGATATTATGACCTTCTGCAAATGGAGGACCCTTCTCCCTTTGCAGTGCCTCCAGTCCTTCCAGCTTTCCTGCATGTTTTTGCCTCCTCTTCTAAGTCTCCAGATTCCAAGGCTCCTGCCCCCAAGAGGCCAGATGGATTTTACAAAGTGCCGGATGACTGTAAGTTTATGTATAAGTGTCCCTCTGCTGATCCAGCAGTTGTTTCCATAGCTTCTGATAAGTCTTCACATTTGTTTCCTTTGGCTAAACTTTTACCATCTGATAAGGAGAACAAAAGTCTAGAGAAACTGGGTAAAAAGGTTTACACCTCCTCCAGTTTAGCTGTCAGAGCAATTAATTACTAGACTCACATGTCTAGGTATTTATTGGCCTTGCTTTCTCAGGTTTCACAAGCTCTTGCTCATTTACCAGACTCTGAGGTTAAAACACAGATCCTATCTCTTTTGGCAGCCTCTTCACAAGTAGCTAGAAATTCTAGTAAGTGTAGCTATGATGCTGTAGAGGCATCCTTTAGAGCTGCTGCTTCTGCTTCTGTGCGCAGGAGACATTCATGGCTGATACTTCAGCCATTACCTGATATTAAGGCCACATTTCTAGATGCTCCTTTGGACAAGTCTGCTTTGTTTTGCATATGCAGCTGCAGACTTATTTAAAACTCTACAAGAAAAAGGGAAGGAGTTCAAAATTTGAAATACCGGTTTGTTTCTCCGGTCTCTTAAGTTTCATAAAAACTTCCATGTCAAAACATCTTTTGCTAGGGAGACCAGGTCGCTCTTCTTCTGCATCTACATCTGCTTCCAGTGTTAAGGAATCAGCTAGCAGACCTCCTCAATCCAAAACTTCTGCTTCGACCCCCTCAACTCAGCAGCCTTTTCAAGCCAGGCTCAGTTCTCTGTGACTGCCAGCAGCCTCTTCCAAGCCATAGTTCTCTATCTCTTCACCTTTCTCCTTTCTGTTTCTTTCCTAGCTTGGGCAAGGATCGCTCAGGATTCCTGGGTTTTGTCATCCAAAATGGATACTTTATGACTTGTAAGACTCATTCTCCTTTCATGGGAATCACACAGGCCCCTTCCAATCAGCTGGAATTGCTTCCAGAGGTCCTATCTCAGCTTCTTTCTCAAGGCACAATTCAAAATGTGCCAGTGGATTAGAGAGGCAGAGGGTTTTATTCAAGAATGTTTTTGGTTCCAAGAAAGGATGGTCCCTGGAGACCAATTCTAGACCTATCCCACTTCTACACTTTCCTGGAAGTGCCATCTTTCTGGATGCTGTCCCTTCAGACTCTCTTTCCTCTGATGTCTACTCAATCTTTCATGGCATCAGTGGACATCAAAGATGCTTATCTACACGTCCCCATTCATCTTCAGTAGAGAAAATTTCTTTGTTTCTCGGTGGGTTCTTTGCACTTTCAGTTCACTGCCTTGCCTTTTGTCTTTCCACTGCCCCAAGGGTATTCCGAAAGTGCTTGGCGCCTGTGATTGCCTTCTTGAAAGTCCAGGGGATTCAGGTTTATCATTACTTGGACGATCTTCTTTTTCCAGCTCTTTACTCAGTACAGTTGTCTGAAAACCTACTGGTGACCATTCATCTCCTTCAAAGCCTAGGGATCATGATAAATTTCAAGAAATCCTCAGTGACTCCTTCTCATGATCACATCTTCCAAGGGTGCACATTTAGGACAGATCTTATGATGGTCTTCTGTCCATTAGACAAGGTTCAGACTCTTACTGTCTTTATGGAAAGCCTTCTGGCTCTTCCTTCCATTTCAACCAGGGAGTTTCTAAGATTTCTTGAGTTCATGGCTTCCATGATTCCCATGCTGCCCTTTGCAAAACTTCACATGAGGAAATTTCAGTGATTTTTAAAGGCAACCTGGTCACAGCATGCTCAACCTCTAGAAGTTCTGATTCCTTTCCTCCCCTGCCTAAAAACAGAGCTCCACTGGTGGATTCAGCAGCTCTCTGAATCCAAGCCTTCCTCTTCTTTTGTTCCAGCCTTCTCAACATCTTTTCACAGACACTTCAGACACAGGCTGGTGGGCAACCCTTGCTTCGAGGAAAGTACAGGGTCTCTGGTCTCTGTCTCAATGGAAGGAGCACAACAACATCAGAAAAATGAGGGCTCTGATTCTGGCTTTGCAGGCTTTTTATCCTTTCTTTCAACCAGGTCTTCTGAAAACTTTTACAGACAGCACAACAGCTCTCTGGTACATAAACAGACAAAATCTTACCTTCTTTGCAGGTTAGCTGTTAGGGCAAGGGAATTGGCACTTCAGTACAAGGTAACCTTTCATGCTTTCTACATACCCTCTGCTCAAAACACTATGGCAAACACCTTAAGCAGGTCCGTGACATACTTCCACGAATGGATGTTTCACAGGGATGTGTTCCTGGATCTGGTTCAGTGGTGGGGTACTCCTAATCTGGACCTATTTGCCTCCTCTCTGAACAGAAAATGTCCTCTTTTTTTACCTCAATGGGTGGATCTGCTCACACAAGACAAGGGATCCTAGCTTCATCCACATCTGTCAACATTGCAATTGACCCTGTGGGTGATCATCTTCTGATCTCTTTCAGGCACCTTTTTTTCTCAGGAGGTGCTTCAGGTCTTGCAGGAGGCCAGGAAACCCAATACTATAAAATCTTACATTTCCTAATGGAGATTTCCCATCTGGTGCCTTTCCAGAAGTCTAGATCCATTTTCCATGGACATTCCAGTAGTCCTTTCTTACTTGTGTGTATTACCTAATAGTAGCTTGCCGTATTCCTCAGTGAAAGTCCACTGTTTTCCTCTTTCTGCTTGTCTGCCATTATCCGCTCCTTTAGCTTCCAGATTGGAGGTAAAACTTTTCTTAAAGGCTTGCTACAAATTAAGCCTCCAGAAAACCAGTTCCACCTCCTTGGGATCTTAAATATGTCCTAGAGAAGCTAACTGTGGCCACTTTGAGCCTGCAGCTTCTGCTGCTCTAAAGTTTTGTACTTGGAAGACTGTGTTTCCAGTAGGAGGGTTTCTGAGATTCAGGCTTTGATGGCATCCCCACCTTTCTTGGATTTTCATAAGGACAGAGTTTCTTTGTGTACCAACCCTTCCTTTATGCCTAAGGTGGTGAATGAGATATATCTTAATCTATCCAATTGCTCACTTCACTTTTTTCCCTTCTTCTCAATCCTTTAGTGAAAGGATTTTTCATTCATTAGATGTACATAGACAACTTAGATTTTACTTAGATAAGACTAAAGCTACCAGGAAAGCAGATCAGCTTTTTGTGTTTTTCCATCTCAGGGCTCTGGGTTTAACTATTTCTAAACAAACAATGTTCTCTTGGATTTCTAAGGCTATTGTGTTTTGTTATGATTTCCATGGTAAGTCTCTGATGGCATGTGTTAGAGCCCTTTCAACTAGATCCATTGCTTCTTCAGGGATTTTCTTTAAAGGTCTGGATACTAATTCTCTTCTGGAGGCTGCAACATGGTCTTCTGTGCACACTTTCACCAAACATTACAAGTTGGATACCATTTCTAGGTCTAGAGCAGGGTTTGCTAAAGATATTCTCCATGGTTTTGTTGAAAATTCTACAGAGCAGTTACTCTGCTCCTTCCATCTCCCAACATTCCTACTAAGTTTTGGTGCTCTCCCATATGTAAAGAATGTTGCAACATTGAATAGAAGGACATAGAAGAGTTGTGTAAATTCTTACTATAACCATAGAAATGTCCTTCTCTTCTGTGTTGCAGTTTTCTGTCTCTCCCACATTCCCCCCTGCTTCTTGTCCCCTCCTTGGATGCCTTATTTATTTCCTTAGGACTGCTGTTCTTCATCGGGCATTCTAGTTGTGTGAATGGTACATGCGGACATCCTTTTATGGCTGATGTTGTCAAAGCATACGTGCGACATCCCACATACTTGCAGTGGCTAAAAGCTGTTGTATACTGGCCAGATGTCTTGTTGGGCAGAAGACAACCCTTATGTAAAGAATACTGCAAAATAGAAGAGAAGGACATCTGTGGTTATGGTAAGATTTTACACAACTATTCTTTCTCAAAGGTTATGGGTGGGGAACACTTGTTTGTGGTATGACCAGAGGTTTCGGAAGTGGTAAGCGGTGGATCACTCACTCTATTGGGAGGTTAGCCACTGTAATGGAGACCATCAGAGTGGTTAGTAGAGGGGAGAGACAAGAGGGGAAGGGGTGGGTATGTTGGGCCTTTAATGGGGGGCATTGCTCATGGGCAGCATATAGGTTCTCGCACGCTTGTTCAAACTATGTGAGAATCCATCCACATATACACTGGGGTCAGCAGAAAGAAGATTCGGGTAGTCCCGTTTCATTTTCAACTGACTGGAGGGGGGTTTAATTTCTTCTTTTCAGGGGTTTCAGAGTCTGCAAGCTAATGGAATTTTTTGTAGGCAGAGGGCGAATGTTCTTTTGGGGGGCAAGGGGGAGATCAGGAGATGCATTCTCCCATCAAGGTACAAGTTTTGCGGCACATGCTTCAGCTATTTCCTGATTTGTCATTTAGGGAGGAAATAATTGATGGATTTTTCTGGGGTATTTCTGTTAAATCAAGGGTAGTGGAGGATGGAATTCTTTCTCCTGCAATCAGTCAGGGGAAAAAGATATTTTGGATGGTTTGGTGGAGAAGTAACAGCAGGTGGGTAGGCTATTGGCCCTTTTTGGCAGCCAACTCTTTGGCAGTTGTAAAATCTCACCAGTGGGTCTGGTTCCTAAGAAGTTGGACAGTGAATTCCGGTTGATTCACCATTTGTCTTACCCTGAAAGGAACTCTGTTAATGATTTTATTTCAGTAAAGGATCCCAAAGTTAGTTACCCATCTTTGGATGATGCCATAAAGGTTATTCGGGGGTTTAAGTATCAGTGTTTGGTGAAGATGGACATTGATTCTACATTTCAACTTTTGCCGGTATGGGAGGAAGAGTGGCCATTGCTAGGTATGGTGGTTGGAAACAAGTTTTACTTGGACATGACTATGCCAATGGGATACTTGGTAACCTGCACTACCTTTGAGAATTTTAGCAGTGTAGTCCATTGTGTTTGACAGCACCAGGTGGGCACACAGAGGGCGAAGCATTGCCTAGATGATTTCTTGATAGTAAGTGAGGGACTTGAGGGTGCACAGGAAGGTATGCTTGAGTTTTTGGGGATGAGTGAGGAGCTGATGGTTGCATTGGCTAGTCTGAAGCTGGAAGGCCCAGCTAAGGCATGGGATTTCATGAATTTGTTAGTGGATGCAGAGCATGGTTTGTTTTATTTACCGGCAGATAATAAAGCATCTTTGAAGAAGAAGATTGGATGGGTGGTGTGCAAAGATAAGGTGCAAATTATGGACGTTATGGAGCTTTTAAGGCTTCTAAATTTTGCATGTCTGACAGTTCATCTGGGGCATACTACTTTTTGTAGGTTGGTGGCCTTTTTTGTTAAAAGGGTAAAAGAGCAAACATCACTGGGTAAGGAATGATAAGTTGGTGTGGGTAGATTTATCACTCAGGTTGCCTTTCTTGGAGTGGTTTAATGGAGTTTTATTTTGGCAGCAGGAGGTATTGGAATGGGTGTTTTTTTTGGTGGGGGATGATTTGTGGCTCATTGGCTGGCAGATTGGAAGGATGAGTGGAAGAACGATGTTGCCTTTTGGAGTTAATGCTAATTTAGGTGGCATCAGTGGTTTGGCAGGAGCAGATGAGGGGAAAGAGGGTTATTTTATTTATTTATTTATTTTTTATTTTTTTGTATTTTTTTGTTCACCCGGACAATATGTCTGTGGTGCGAGCTTTGCAGGTAAAGACTGTGAGGTTTGGATTGATGAATTGTTATTGCTACTATTGTCTAAGTTTGTTTTACAGAGCTGACTAATTAATTTTTCTAGTACAGGTGTGCATGTGGCAGATGGTAGGAATGGGATTTCTGGCATTTTGTCTCAGTTTCAGTTTTCCAGGTTTCGACAGTTGGTTCCATGGTCAGAGGAAGAGCCAAAGGCATTGCCAGATGAGGTGTAGCATCTTGGGCTGAAGTAACCAGATGGCTGGTGCAGCAGTATCGGGCAGTGTCTACCAGGAAAGCATATGGTAGGGCATTACATGATTTTGATAAATTTATTTTGCAGTTGCCTGAGGAAGAGGGAGTTTGGTCAGAAGAACTATTATTGCAATATTTGGCTCGGACTTGGGTGAAAGGTAAGGCCATGCAGTCAGTCAAGGAGGACCTGGCTACAATCACTATATTTGCGTGGGTGGCTGGGTTGTATGATTTCACTAAGTACTGGACAGTTGGTTGCATGCTCAAAGGATGGGTTAGACTGGCCGGTGTGAATAAATGATATGTAATGTCCTTTGACAAGACAGGCTTTGAAAGATTTATTGAAGGGTTGGTGATTCAGTGGATTATGCTCTGTAGGTCACCTTGTGTTTATAGATATATTTCGGTGCATTCAGAGTGTCAAAACTGTTAGAGTCTATACTTAGGGGGGATATCACATTTTTTTTTCCTGTGGCGGTTCACATTTGGTTACTTAGATCTAAAATGGATCAGTTAGGAAAGGGCATGCAAATAGTTCTTGGGAAAGATAGGAATGACTGGATGTGTCCCTTGGGCTGAGATGGGAGATTACTGGGGACCCATGTGGGGAACCCTTAGGACTTGTTTATTCATTCAAGAGGGAGTAAGGTGATAACAGGTAATCAGTTTGTATATGTGATAAGAAGGGCTTTTCACTGTATGGGCTTTATGGGTGAGAGGTTTTCCACTCATTCTTTCTCTTATTGATAGGGGGTCGTCAAATGCCTTTTTATCTTATATTAGATAATTTATTATATTGCTTGGTTTAATATTAATTAGTAATTTACTTATTTTTTAGAAAAGGAGATTGTCATCCAGAGTCATTTGTGTATTCATTCGATGGCAAAGAGGGCTGCTATGGCAATGAATTGGATTTGAATTGCTTTGGATGGAAACTCAAATGGCATGGTATTAGAGGCCTTAGGTGGAATCAGCTCTGGATGAGTTTACATTTATACATCAAGGGTAGGGCTGCCTTGAGTATTGGTGGTATTTGGCATGTAATGAGTTGAGAATAATTACTAAGAAGCCATTGGTGTATAGGATAAGAAAGGATGTGGTTACATTGAAGAGGTTATATCTGTCTCTGTGCTTTGTGTGGTCTGAGATAGTACCTGTTTATGTTGGAGAAATGCTGCTAGCTTTATGACTTTAGAGCAGGCTCAGCGGTTTAGCAATTGTAGGTTGGTAAGGCAGTTGGTTGTTTTGGGTATGCATACAATAGAGCATAGGGACTTTGATGGCAGAGACCTGGTTTGGTTTAAACACGATGGAGTACACCTGAATGAATTCAGTTTGGATTTTTTTAAGGTGCATTTAAGTTTATTTTTGGAGGGTTTAGTGAAAGTCCTTCATTAAGTGAAGGGGAGCAGCCTGAGTCAGGCTAGTGGGTGGAGAAGAAGAGCAGGTTTGTCCGTCTTCTGTTTCTCCTCTTAGTGTTGGGTGTTGATGCAAGGAGTTTGATGGATGAATGCAAATGGTAGTGGTAGAACGCTGCTTTGATTAGTAGGAATAAGTGAGCGGTGGTATGGGTGCTACTTATTCGAGCAGGGTGAATGAGGATGCACTGTCCTGATGTATAGTTACAAGGATGTTACATGTTGTGGTTGCAAGGATGTTCGTATTGTGATTGACATTTTGAAATGATTCAATAAAGTTTTTTTGCTGGAAGTTAATAAAGGTCGTCAAATGCCAGTTTGGCATGATATGTCTTATTGAAGGGGACCAGGACAAATGAGGTTTGGGAACAATCCAATTTGTCCAGGGACATCTTTAGGTTAGGTGTTAGGGGAATTAAATGGGGGTATGGGGGGGTTGTTTTGGGAAATTATGTTAAGGCTAAGAAGTAATGGCATGTTTGAGTAGACTTTGGGAAGGAAAGGGCTAATTTAATGAGAGGGGTTAAAGGAATATGGCAGGGGTAGGGTGGGACTTAGTGGTTTTGTCTGAGTGTAACTGGGAAAGGGAATCAGATTTTACCATGATCTTGCTACCCGCCCTCCCTTCCTTATGGTTAGTGAGGTGGGCATTTAGGAGGAGAACAGGCACAGGTTTGTCCCTCTTCTGTTCCCCTCTTTGTGTTGGGTGATGATGCCAGGAGTTTGGGGGATGAAAGTGAGAGGTAGGATGCTGCTTTAATTAGTAAGAATAAATGAGTGATGGTATGGACACTGCTTATTCAGGCAGGGTGAGAGGGAATATGTTGCCCTGTTGTATGGTTACAATGATGTCACATGTTGTGATTACAAGGATGATCATGTTGTGATTAACATTTTGAAATAATGGAATAAAGTTTAGTTGTTGGAAGTTAATAAAGGTCGTAAAATGCCAATTTGGTGTAATGTGTCTTATTGAAGGGGACTGGGACAAATTAACTTTATTTAAATAATAAAGTATATAGTGCAAATACAGAGTAAAATACACGTAGAAGTAAAATAAAATGAAAGACAATAAAATAAGTAAGATTCATACAGAAAAAAATAAGATCTCAAAACCTGAGTTTCCTGGTTACAACTTACTACAGCACTACTAGCCTTAACTATAAATTAGTAATTAGTACTCATGGATGGATTCACACAAACAAAATAACATCAGCATCTAGCATCTTCTAGCATACACAGTCATTTACAGTATCTGTTCTCAGACCCCAATGCCCTTGACATCATTGCCCTGTTGCTAGAGAATACAAGTAGTAAAACCAGTTCTTTTACTCATCCTAGCAACCACTGGAAGATTGTCAGTACACATTCACTTTTGCATTCTTCCCTTTGAACCGACTCTGTTGTCTTAATGCTACATAAGCATTAAGACAATTATCAATTATATCTCAGTAGAGGGACAGTCTCTGGTCTTTCATCCAGAGGAACCAGCAAGTCTGGAGATAGACCCAACACATACTTCAAGAGGCATTCATCATTCTTTGATATTTGAAAAGACAAAAAGTCACAAATTCCTCTAGCCATGAGAAGATATGGTTGTAAATAAGCTCGAGAGAAGAGAAGCAAAAAAAAATGCATTTTAACTTTTTTTATTTAGCCTGGTATTACCCCTGGCTTCACAGTTGCTTTTCATTTCTATATATATCTAGTTGCATCTTGATATATATATATATATATATATATATATATATATATATATATATATATATATATATATATATATATATATATATATATATATATATATGGGTTTCCTTCAGAATGTTGAAGGGTTAAAACTTCGAATTTCATATGTTTGAGACCATATGATCGACGTTTTAAAACTTCGAAATTCTGAATGGAGATCTCCATACAGCACTGAACAGGAGATTTCCCTTTTCCTCACTGTGGTGCGATCTTGGAGTTGGTATATTTAAGTAGTGGGGGTGCAGGGGTGCTTGCCCCCCTGCAAAAATGTTGTGGAATCTTGTTTTGTTTTTGCATTTATTTCAGAATATCGAAGTTTTGAAACTTCGATCACATGGCCTTGACCATATGAAATTCGAAGATTTAAACCTTAGATATTCTGAAGTGAATATATATATATATATATATATATATATATATATATATATATATATATATATAGGGTCTATAGTAGAACACCAAACATTCAAAATGTTGAGTGTTCTAATAGTGACCCGTTTTCAGCGAACACTGAAAATATCGAAGAAACAGAAAACCAAATTTTTTCCTAGGGAAAGAATTTGGTTATCCATTTCTGTTGCTTTGGTATTTTCAGCGCTGTGGTGGAAAGTTACTGGTTGGGTTCAGGTAAGTGTGCGATTGTGTGGACATGAGGGTTAGGGTGGGGTAGGTGAGTTAGGGTTAGGGCACGGGTGAGGTGACTGTGCGATAGTGACGGACCTTAGGGTTAGGGTTTGGGTTAAGGTAAGTGGATAGTTAGTGGTGTATGTATAGTTTAGTGTAGGGTTAGGTGTAAGAGTTTAGGTGTATGTGTGTGGATTGCTGTTTGTTTGGTGTGTTTGTGTTGTGTGTATGTGTTTTGGAACAGCAAATGTTTTTCCTAGAAAAAAATTCACTGTTCTGTATGTTCAATGTTTTACATTTTCAATTCATAGGGTTCTATATTAGAACACTCGAAATTTTGAACATTCAGTGTTCTAATATAGACCCTATAAATATATATATATATATATATTTCAGTTATATTGATTTGATTATATGGGACTTCTGTGTCTTACTCAAAACTCTCTTAGCCAGCCATATTAAGTATTTTCATATATGCTTTAATATAGGTAAATAGTGAGTGAATACATTAGCATAGTACTTTGTGCTGATAGATAGCTAGAATGACAGACTAATAGTTAGAGAGGTACACAGACATACAGAGAGATAGTCATAAAAGTTTGGCAAATAAAAATGGAGTGGTAGAGATAACTGTAGTTAACAAATACAGCTTCACAAATAAATGGAAATAGAAAAGAAAGAATATTGGAAGATGTATATAAAGTAAGCTTAATGATAAAGAGAAGCTATACCTGATATTTATGGAAACAATGCTGGCCATCATACTGGGTAATAATACAAAGCTGTATTTTATAAAAACATGCAAGTTACTGTACATCAGACTTCTCCAAACTTGATGTGACACTTCTAGTTACAAATGTACTGTGTTATAAAATGTTGTTTGGATAGTATATGACAAAAGATTCCCAGTGTTAAAAGACAAACTCCTTAGGCTGAAAGCTGCACAAACTGGTGACAAAAGCAGCCCTTTTTGCCCTTCTGTCTGAGAGCTAATCATTACCAGTTCTGAACACTTTCCTTTATTTCATCACCACCCTCCTGGATGTTCAACAAATGTGTGGCAGCCATAGCAGCCTGGCTTATGTTGCAGGGATTTCAAGTCTTCCCGTACCTGGACGATTGACTTCTCATTGCCTCCATGAGGACATCACTAGTCATGGCCAGGGACTCCTTACCCCAGTTGTGTCTTATGTTGGGAATCACTGTAAACCATCATAAGTCCAACCTGCACCCAGTTCAGGACTTGGAGTCATAGGCTGTCATATGAATTTGATATCTCAGATTGCCAAGCTTCCAGCATTCAGGGTAGCCACCCTGCATCTTTAGGCTGCCTGTTTGCTGTCCTACAGAAAACATCTGGCTTCCATGGTTCTCAAGCTTTTAGGTTGCATGGCTGTGGCTATTTGAATTATTCCTCTGGTGAGGTACCACAGGAGGATTCTGCAGTGGCCACTAGCAACACAGTAGTCCTACTTGACTCATCTGATTGATTATCCAGTCATATTGACACAAATTTATTGGAGTCAAATCAAATCATGATTGGAGTCTCCCCTTGTATCAGCCAGGCAGCCATTTGTTCTTCTTCCACCATAAGGTACAGTCACAGTGGATACCTCCTTTCCTTTCTCTGGTGGGGGGAGGCATTTCAAAGGGAAGACAGTCCAGGAGACTTGATCTGTCACTGAGGCCAGTCCTCACATCACTGTCTTGGAGATTAGGCAGGTCCTCCTTGTGTTGCATACTTTTCAGGACCTCCTTCCTAAGGGTGTGATCTGAGTACAGTTGGACAATATGTCTTTTGATTGTTATCTGAACAAACATAGAGGAACATAGTCGTATACTCTTTGTCATTTAGCATGAGGGTTTGGCAGTGGGTGATTTCTTCTTAATGATTACTGGTAGCTGTGCACATCCTGGGGAAGTCCAACATTTTAGCAGACAATCTGAGCAAAAACTTTCTGCTTCCTCAGGAGTGGTCCTTAAATATGAGGGTTGCTGCTTGGATTGTTTGTCTCTGGGGCACTCTGTGTTGCAACCTGTTTGCCTCACCATGCAACACCAAGTGCAACAGTTATTATACATTAGTTCATCCAAAGGGACAGTCCCCACTGGCACTCCTCTGTATGCTTTTCCCTGGGTTTTCTGTGTGCATGTATCCTCCTTCTCTGTTAATAATAAAGTTCCTCCAAAAGGCAGCCCATTGCAGAGCGACCATAACCCATTGCTCCATTTTGGCCCTGACAGGTATGGTTCCCCTTTCTTTGGCTTTTCCTGAAGTACACTCCATGAGTTCTAGATCTCATTCCAGATTTGATTTCTCATCCAGTGGGCTTGGACCCACGAGATCTTTGGACACCCAAGTTAACCATTTGGTTCCTCCAGTTTCTGCAATGGCCAGAGATTCTAAGCTTTCAGGTAGATTGGCTCACATTTTGTCCTCTTCTCAGAAACATTCCACTCACAGAGTCTACTCTAGCCATTGGAGACATTTCACCCTCTGGGCTCATTCCAAAGGTTTAGATCCCTTTCCAGCACTGCTAGAGGTTATCATTGATTTCCTGGCTGGCTTATTTCATACAGGACCTAGTTTGTGCTACAGTTAAGGTACTGTGGCACCTATCTCTAATTTTCATGTTGGTAGAGACAATGTGTCAGTAGAGACTTTAAAGATTTCAAAGACCTTCCTTAAGGGAACCTTTTTATTCCAACCTCCTATCAGGAACCCAGTTCATCCACGGGATCTGCCCTTTATGCCCCAAATACCTGCTGGACCTCCTTTTGAACCTTCTGCCACAGTTCCTTTAAAATTGTTGTCTTGGAAGACTCTTTTCATTGTGGTCATTACTTTGGCCAGGTGGGTGTCAGAACTGCAGGTGTTATCCTCAGTACCTTCATACCTGATCTTTCACAAAGACAGAATGCCCTTCAGAATGGATCCTGCTTTTTGCCTAAGGTGGCCATGAAGAACAATTTAAACCAGGCCATTTGCTTGTTGGTCTTCTTCCCTGAGGTTTCACATAAAGGAGAATATCTGCCTCGTCTCAGTGTTCATAGACACTTGAGATTCCATTTGGATATGATCAAATCCTTCAGAAATTCCAACCGGTTATTTGTTTTTTTCTTTAAAGCCCATTTGGAAAAGCCACTATCCAAGCTTGCTCTATCTAGGTGATTATCTGATTGCATTTAATTTGTTTGCACTATGAAAGGAAAGAAATTGCCTTGCAAACTGAAGGGTCATTTTCCTATAACAATAGCTGCATCTGCGGCTTTCCTGTTGAGAGCAGCTATGGTTGACATTTTTGCCGCTGCTACTTGGATGTGTCCTCATAATTTTGTGTCTGATTACAAATTGGATATTCAGTCAAGGTCTGGGCCTCTTTTTGTTCCATCGTATTGTGGAATGTGCTCTCTTAGGGCCTCCCAACAACATAACATGGCTGGGGACTCTGTCCCACAGGTCGAACCCAGTCAGAAAAGACAACATCAAATATGAAGTTATGCACTTGCCATCACAATTGATCCATGTTGTCTCTTTCCATCATGATCAACTATCCCGCCCACTGATAATTTTGTCAGTCAGATCACGGAGCTGTTATTTCCCTAATTCTGTTTGAGAGCCCTTGGTGTCAGGAATTTTTGGAGTTAGACACTGAAACTGTTGGTGGGAGAGAGGCAAACTCATCCTGAGGTTTGTTGGTTAGGACAAGGCATTATAGATAGAGGAGACAGAGCCTGGGGGAACTGAAGTCTTTTGGATTTGGCCAGTATTAGATCTGAGTCAGATCTGATAGCTCCATAGGTTGAAATGGGCAGAAAGAGACAACATGGAAGTACATTACTTTTGCTTTTCTCCCCAGGCATCTGCTGAAAAAGGGCTCTGCCCAGTCAGACTATCCTGGTCAAGAAAGACAAATATACAATAAAATAAAATAAATAAATAATTATTATTATTATTTGCCAAGTCCCTTGTAAAATATAGATACTAACTCCAAAAAGACTGTTTTTCCTGTTGCAAATCCAAGGATTAAAGAAAGGGATTTCTGGACTGTTTCTAACCTACAAGCTTTATGAGCATCAGAGCAAGGATTTAAACTCATGGATTCTAGGACACTGAATTTATACACAAGTAAAATGATTTTGTTTACATCTGAAGAATTGAACTAATATATTTTTATGTAAATTACAAAAATGAAAAAGTGTTAGTAGAGTGATATATTCCATTTTATACAAAAACAATACAAGAATGCTACTTATTTTTAATTTTAACTTCAGCTGGAGTGCCTTCTGTGTGGAGTCTGCATGTCCTCCCCGCAGTCAAGTGGCCTTCGAAAGACATGGGTGAATGGGCGTGCCTTCGCTGAAGGTTGGGCATCGGGCTGGCAACTTAGCACCATAAAAATCTACTGCCAATCATTAGGGTTCCACTGTGGCGACACCTAACCGGGAAAAGCCGAAAAGACAAACGACAACATTAATCCTACAACAATAGGGCTGGGAAGTGGCAAGAAGATAATCTTTACTCTTCGTCTTCCTCTCTCTCACTCTCTCTCTTTCTCTCTTTGTTAACAAAAAGCAGTAACTTGGATTGTCAGATTTTCAAGTTCATTTCTTCCCAGCAAGTTGATTGTTCTCAGTGTACACATGTAATTTGTCTTCATGTAATATAAACCATACTTGCTTTTCCCTCAGCATTATTATTAATAAGTTCATACTATCCTAAAGGCCTACAGGGGCAAACACTGCTGACAGAATTTACTTGTTGCTTCATCACCAATAATTCAAGAACATCTTGAACTTTTGGTACAAGTGTTATTCACTTCAGCCAGTGAAGAAAGTACTACTTAAGGTAGTTTGTTCATGTCACTTCACAGCATGGCGCTAGTGTCATTGAATGGTCTTCAACCACTCCTAAAAATTATAAGTGGAACTGAAGAAGTCATATTTGCAGCAATTCAGTTGGTTAGTATTAGCATATTAATTGGTAACAGATTTCTGCAACCTGTCTCCCCAATCCTACTTGTCATAGCGTAGGTACTAACATAAAATGACAGTGTAACTGCTTGATATGATTTCACAGAATACTAGCAGTAACCTGAAGTTTATACTCCAGGAAGAAGAATAGAAACGTATCTTACTTCTTAATGAAGACAGCATTTGTTAATACGTCTGCCTCATTATAAGAATCAATTACCTTTTTTACCTCCAGGAAACTTGTCGGTTTCTATGATTCATTCCACAGTTCAGTTATGAAGAAACTAAATCCAATAAATGATCTGTGCATCTGATAGACTATAAATAAAAACCCAGGTATATACATAGCTTGTCAAATTTTTTATCATGGGTGAGCTAATCTAGAAAATGGAATATCCATCTTAACTCTGTCATTTCTATTTTTATAGAAAACAAATGTAATCGACCTATAAAATATATATGTTCATCTGAATTACAGTAACATTAAAATGCTAAAATTCAGAATTCAAGCAATGTGATTTCTAGGTGCATACTTTTTTTGTCAGTTTCCTAACAATAACATTAATACTATATTTATTTATTTATTTATACATTTGTTAACCAGGAATGTCCAACTGAGCAACAGCCCATTTTCAGTGGAGGCCCGGGGGGAAAGCCCCATATAGAAAATTTACAAATAAGGTTAGAAAAACAGTTGCAAACAAAGAGTAACAATGAATACAGAAGAATTATTAAGTACATAGTATACATCTTAGAAGTTAGATTACATGCAAAATACAAGTCTGTAGAGATATGAAGTGTAATATAAGGTGAATCTTACTAAGTAGGGATGAAGAAGACCAAGTTAGTAGAAGGGGTTATGCCCAGCCTTAACACAAACTGCTTCAGTAATGCCATGCAGATAGTTGCATCTGTCCTACTTCTCCTTTGCAATGCTACATTAACAATACTACATTCCTTCAAAAAGAAAGGAAAACTCATAAAAAGGTAAGCTGGAGGGAGCTGAATGAATGTAGCATGCAAATATAGTGCTGTGACCTATAGTGTCCATGTAACTAAATGTAGATGAGTTATTGTGGTAGGGCTAGCCTATAGAATATGATGACAATGCAGTTGTTGTATGTAGGGGGTGGGGTGGGGGAGTACCTTGCATAACACTCATGATTTTTAGCTAGCTACATTTATATTAAATTAGAATGTTTTCATCAGCAAATCCTGTCTGCAAACTGTCCTCTTCTAAACTCATTTCTCTAATTAAGACATTGTTCCACTTTTTCAGACTGTAGTATTAGTACCATCTCAGAAAATACATGCTGATATGTGCTTTTGAAACATATTGAGTAATGTATCTCTGTAGACTCTATATATTTCTGCGAATATGTAGCCTGCTTTTAAATAAAAATAGTATTACTTCAGTAACTGTGCATATGTGTTTGTATGTGTGTGCTATTTGGACCCGACTGATGAACCTTCTGCACATCCAAAAACAAACAGTATCAGAACTATTAAGAGAAACAGATATATATCAGAGAATTCCCATTATCTGCACTATGCTCCTCATCATTTGAAACAAAGTCCCTCCCTAACCCTATTTAAGCATAATTTGGACCATTGAATGGGAAATTGGAAATTCATCCCTGGTCTGGCTCCTATCTCTGGCCCAGAAATTGTAGTAATTGGCCTTTTGGGCAGTTTTTCCATCTCTCTCAACTTTCTGATTTAAAAGCCTGCATTTGCACTTGTTTCCCCCCTTTCCTGTAACTAGTATAGTCTAGATATAGATTCTTAGTTTTAGCACTTAAATTTGCTTATTCGTGATCAGCACTTGTTCAGAACTTGTTGTAAACACTAAATAGCCTATTAATTATGACAGCACTCAACCTTCCTCATTACCTAGAGGAAAACAGTTTTGGTACTTACTTTCTTCACTTGCTTATAGAAAAACAGCTCTTGTACTCAGTTTCCTCACTTATCTAGGGGAAAGCAGTTTTTTATTCAGGCATGTCCAAGGATAAGCTCCCAGTGTTCTCTCCTGTCTATCTGATGAATCTGGGCATCTTGGGGCAATGTAGAAATTGCCTCATGTACACAGGCAACCCTCTCCTCCTACCACCCAACACTACAACCTGTGAGAGATGCACTTATCTAGCCAAACTGGAGGTAAAGCTCTCTCCAACCAAGACTGAACTTGACAGTCAAGAGGAGAAGGTAAACACGTGTACCAGACCACACTCATCACATAGTCTTACTAAATCCACACCACCAAAATCCACACATAGAAACACAAAAACATTCATGGAGGCTCTCAATAATAATCTGCTCAAGCAACAGAGACCTCCAAAGCAGAAATGCAAGCAACCTCCACCCCCAACACAACCCAGATGACACATAGCCCACAGACTCAGTGTGCCACTCAACCACAGCCAATAAGGCAAAACAATGTACCCAACACACTAGTCATAGGTGACTCTATAGTCAGGCACACTGATGTCCCACTCACCAGGCTAAACAAGGAGAAGGTTACTGTCAGTTGCCTGTCAGGTGCCAGGATCCGCCACATAACCCATGCACTCAGGTCACTCCACAACAAGTACAAATATGACTCTGTCATTATCCATGTTGGTGTGAACGGCATGAGACATACCTCCCTGGACTACATGAAAAGAGACATGGAAGAGCTCTCTGATCTTGTAGCCCAGGCAGGTATGACCCTAGCCCTGAGTAGCATTCTGCCATCACCCAGAATGATACCGCAGTACAAGGACAAAATGATTGACTTCAACAATTGGCTAAGCTTCTGGTGTCATTCTAAAGGGATCCAGTGTCTGGCTGCCTCAGATGACATGGTCGACAGACCACGATGCTTTACCAGAGATGGCATGCACCTGTCACCCCTGGGATTCCGGATACTGGCTAAGGTTCTTGTCGCCCCTATAGTGCCTTTTTTAGGCAAGGTTCAAATGACAAATTCACCACTATAACAGGAACAGGCAAGCAAAAACTGAGGGTGATGCTACTCAATGCTAGAAGTCTAAATCTCAAAATGCACTCACTCGAGGCACTCCTTAAAATGGAGAACATCGATATCTGTGCAGTGACTGAGACCTAGTTCAAGGCTCCAGAGAGCACCCCTGCTCTACCAGGCTATAACTCATACCACGCTTTTCGGCCATGTAACCTGGACCAGAACACCAAAGGCAGAGGTGTGTCCATATTCATTAAGGATATCCACACCTCCAGGCTAGTTGCTCAGCATAATGCAGCCAAGGTTATCCAAGTGCAACTAACTCTGGGCAAAACTGCAATCCAAACTGTAGCTTGCTACAGATCCCCCACCATGCCCCAGGATTCCCACTCCTCTTTTCTTGATGTACTGGAAAATGTTAAGGTTCAACCAAACTGTACAACAGAAGGAAGAAACTGTTGCAAAAGAGAGTAAAATCCCATGAGTGGAGGAGCTCCCTGGTCAGCCTCAGTAAGAAGCTGTGATCCCTGATAAAATCCTCCAAAGCTAGTTACGAAAACAAAATCACCACTGATTCTAAAGACAACCACAAAGCATTCTATAGCTATGTCAAGAATCTCAGTGGCAACACTCAGATCTGCTCTGAGTTACAGTACAATGGCACTAAATATACAGAACCGACTGATAATGCCAACATCCTGGCAGATAGGTTCAGTGCTAACTTTACCCTCCTCTCACCCCCTAAAGAGCCCATCTCTATACCGGAAGAATGCAAAGCTCCTGTAATCATGGCTGCACAGGTAAAAACTATACTCTCCAAAGCCATGAACACAGCATCCATGGGACCAGACAACTTCCCAGGCTGCATTCTACATGAACTACAGAATTAACTGGCACCCCACCTAAGTACCATGTTCAGTCATAGCCTCACCTCAGGCTTTGTGCCCACTGCATGACGCACAACAAAGGTTATCCCACTCCACAAGGGGGGAGCCACCACTGACCCCGGGAACTACCGCCCCATTAGCCTGATGAGCCTCATCTGCAAGGCCATGGAACGTATCATTGTGGAACTTATAAACAGACATTGGTAATCTCCAAACTCTGGACCCCACCCAGTTTGGGTTTTAAAAGGCAGATCATGTCACGTAAACCTGATAGACTTCTTTGAGGCAGTCACCAAAGCTGTAGATGATGGTAAGGTGGTTCACACAGCCTATCTAGATCTTGCCAAGGCTTTCGACACCATCCCCACTCTGGAATTATAAATAAACTCACTAAACTAGGTATAAATCCCTATGTTACAAGATGGGTTGCCAACTGGCTCACTGACAGTACCCACACTGTGAAAGTAGCTGACTCCAAATCTGACTTCAGACCAGTGACAAGTGGAGTACCACAGGGTTTAGTCCTGGGTCCTCTCCTGTTTGGTATCTTCTTTTCTGAAGTCAGGCTAACACAGAAGGTCTTTGGATAATGAAGTTCACAGATGACTGAAAACTAGGAGCCATAATCAAAACTCCTAATGATGTGGACATACTACAAAAGGGCCTCACTGAGACAGATGCCTGGTGTGAAAGCCATGGCCTCATGCTCAATGCCAAAAAGTGCATTGTCATCCCCTTTGGTAAAAACTCTGTCCCCATGAACTACAAAATAGGTGGTAGTATACTTAACGCTGAAAGTGTGATAAGAGACCTTGGGACACAGGTGGACAGTAGTCTCTCCTTTGATAATCACATCACCACAGTAATCAGGAAATCCTTCTACGTGGCACACCTCATCACAAAAGGCTTCTCATCCAGAAAAAAAGAGGTCATTGTTCCCCTCTACTCATCACTCATTAGACCCATTATAGAGTACAATGCCCCTTTTGGTATGTATCTCACAAGACATCTACAACAACTGGAAAGGCTGCAGAAATACCTCACAAAGAGGAATACCGGCCTCAATCAGATGCCCTACACAGACCGTCTCAAAAAACTCCAGCTTTACTCCATCACATATCGCCTACTCAGAGGTGATCTCTGCCTAATATACAAAGCTATGTCAAACCCAGAGCTGTTGGACATGCTCCACTTAAAGAAGTCCGAATCCCTCTGAGCTACATGCTCTAGGGACCTAAACCTTGTCATCACAATAAACAGAACATGCCGGAGGGATAGATTCCTGTCCCAGAGACTTCCCATACTCTGGAATAAACTACTTATCTATATCAAACAAAGCTCCTCATTAGTACTCTTCAAGAAAATCTTGATGATTGGATGGGAATAGGAAATTCACCCCGGGGATCACTTCTGTGGCTCTGCTTGACAGTGGCACAGTAAAATAATTTTCTTGGGTGGCAAAATCCAGGGTACATTTTTGGCAGGGCTTTTATAGGCCCTAGGGCCAATAGCCTAGTACCTACCTATGAACCTATATCTCTGATGGACAGAGACAGCCAGCAGATCATATCATAACCAAAAATCATTCCCTATATAAATATCTTAAAGTAAAACTTTTGGGTCACTTTTGGATTGCATGGCTAGGCTTATAAAGGCTGTAATATCGTTAACTTAGTATACACCCATGAACCTATGAAAATAATATTATATAAAGCTAGATAATTTAATCTTTCTGTGTATGGAAAAGCTCTAATTATTGTTATTCTTTTGGTATAATGATTTTGCTTCATCTCATGTGCTCTTATTTTAGTCATTGTCAAATTACAGAAGATCAGTCTTGTATTCAATAATTGGTTTTACCATGAAAATGAATATATCCTTCACTGCTTTATCATCTCTTGTTTAGGGTATATTCAACATCAGACCAGTCTGTCTTGGTGCTCTAGCTTTAATCTCAAGAACATGGTGTTTAAAATTCAAACCACAACCAACAATTGTTCCCAAGTCCTTCATATTGTCTACTCTTTCCAATTTAATGTCACCTGTTTTAATTTCATATTCAGTGGCATTTCCAAAAAATACTTACTTGCATTTATTATATCTAAACTGAAGGCCTATTCTTGCGGCCCATTCTTGTGAGTAACATTTAGCACACATACATCCTCAGTGCTGTTATTTTGTGCTCTATCCATGCAACTGTCCCCATAGTTTATAAGCCTAAATCTCTCATATAGAGGAATTTTTAAAAACATGTTGTAAAGCATAGGTCTAAGCATGGACTCCCTGTGGGACTTCCTTTATGGCTGTTTTGTGGCTGGAGTATGCACCTTGTAATACAACTTTATGTTGCTTTTTCCTTATCCAGTTAGATATCCATTTTGTTATGCATGTGTTTACTGCTAGTCTTTCAAGGCATCTTATATAATTGTTACTTAGACAGTCTAAAGCTTTTGACACATCCGAGTACAAAACTGTACCACTTTTTTCATTAGTCGCTTAAAGCTGATATGTTTTCTTAAAACAAGATTTGACATATCAAGGTTGATTTTCCCATCATGAATCCTTGTTAGTTGTTATTTAAAATATTCCCATAAATATTACTTTTTATGAGCAAACTTAATATGTATCTTTCCATGCATTTACCAACAATATACATAAGACTTATGGATCTGGGATTCCATTTGCCAGCTTTATCTCCACCTTTGTGTATGGGTATAATGTTTGAAATCCTCCAGTCCTTGGAAACAAATTTGTTTTAACATATTGTTAGGCATTCCAGTAAATGGGCTTGTCAGGTGTTCAGACAGTACGCTAAAGAATTCATATGAAAACTTGTGAGGTCACATTCAACTTCTCTTCTTAACCTTTTCTGCTTCTTCTATTATGGGACACTTCCCAGTGGTTTCATTTCCCATCAGTTTTCATATTGCAAGTATTTATCATTGAAAAGTAAATAATGAAGGTTTCTGTCATTTCCCTATTAAGCAAAATAAGACCAGATTCATCTTTAAGAGGTCCTGTTTTGTCCCTTATGTTATTTTTAGCTTTCACATATTTGAAAATGCTTCTTATTATCTGGTAGATTTATTAGAAAATTCTCATAATTCCTTTTCTTCACCTTTAAGCCAAAGTAATACTGGTTAACCTTCTTTTATTATATTTAGTACTATACCTTTTGTACATAGTGAATAAACATGTTTTCTTCCTTAATAATGCCATTATTAAAGATGTCATCTGCCATGGTTTCTTTTTCTTTCCTCCCTTTGTAAAATTCTTACTTTGTTGAGTTCTTTATGACAGGTATTTTTTTTCAACTTATCCAAGCCACAGTTTTTTCCTGTTACTAAATGAGCTCTATCCCAATTTTCCTTACATAATGTGCAGTGAATTGCCTTTGTGTCTAGCAGTTTGAGATTGTACCCCACAAATGTGCCAAGTTTGTTTGTATGAGTATTGGCTAATTCAAATGATATATTTTCATGAGTTGAGGTTCGAGTTATGTGTTGACCTTTGCTGGTTTTTATAGCAGTTTCCTTGGCTTTACCAGAGCCTTTACAATGGACAAAGGCATTATGTATACTTTTTTGAGTTGGGATTGGAAATTTTAGAAAACATTAAGTTAATATGCATTTGATAAAAAAAAATGTAGTGTTGTCATTTTTGGGGAGGTTTGCACATAAACAGTGTCAGTTAAAGTAAACAATTAAGGAATATTGAGCATGTCATTTTATAGTCTGAGCAGGTAAAACACTTTTGGTAGGCTTTTTCTATAGTAAATATGCTGCCTCAAGTGCAGATAGGTGATTTATCTACAGATTTGGTGCATTATGGGATTAAGGAGGGAAACATTTATTGTTATGCTGTCATATTGTGTTAGATGCTTATATAATGGAAATTTTTTATGAGATGCGCAAAAGTATTGTACAGTAAGTTTGGAATATTTAAGAAAGATATCCTGACATTATCTGTTTTATGAAGAAACAATGGAGTTTGTAATAAGGTTGTTATATAATGTTGCTGTTTTATTTGGCTGTTGGAATACAATTAAGTCAACCGCTGTACTTTTTCTCTTAAGTGTCATGGGATCTTTCATGTTCACCTAGACTAGCACCATCTCAGGGGGATTTTGCTTCAGTTTAATGTCTCATATGAATAATGGCACATTACGGAGTGCTGCACCCCTTTTACTGCACCAGCACCACAGTGTCACTACTGGAAAATGTATCCAAATACCTGATGTGGGAAGAGATACCCCTTCAGTCTGTTGATTATCAAAAACTAAAGACAAGTGACTACCTGCTAAGCCAATGAAATATGTAAAGTTCATACTGGGGACCTGGACTCCAGACGTATCAGTACTGGGTAGCAGTGGTAAACTATAATATATAGATAGAACCAGATTCTTTATTAGTCTTGACTTAAAGAAATGTGAGTTGTTAAGTCATCTTGAATTTGTAGTGATGTTATGCTTGAGTCCATTGCAGAGCTTGCTTGGCATGAGTGGCTAGTAATAAAACTGTTGTGCCCAATGCTGTGCTGTAATTACTGGACTTCCAAAAGGGTTGTCATGCTACAGTGCCATTAATCACTATTCATTTTTTTTTTAATTTTTATTTGTGATAGCCAGTGTGCCATCACTGGCAATTACTTGGTGAATTAGCACTGGATCTGCTACACATCAATCAGCATGGTTGATCCCTAAACTAAACATGTTCTTGTGCATTACACACTTAGGTTGGAGCTGAACAGAACCTTAGTGCCGACAAATATCTCAACAGGGACATCACCTTTTGGCAAACCAAAGTGTTGTTGGTATGCATGTAATTCATAACAAACATAAATGCTGGTCCCTGATCATAAGCAGGCTGTTTATATATTCAAGAAATGTATATCAAGACTTTCACTCAGAGACTGAAATTGGAGTGGTAAATCTTGACATCCTTTTTCAAGAACATATAACAACTTGGAAATTATCAGAGAGCTCTGCCGTAATTGTTTGTAGTGCATGCAGTTTTACTTGCTGTACATACTAAAAAGTTATATAGAGAGAAAATAACAGGGTGTAAGAGGTCTAAGTGTTGTACAGCTTTGAAAGTTATGAAACACAAACACATAGTTCTGACAGATATTTATTTTCAGTAAACAAAGTGTTAGCTATTCCAGTTGAATACAGCACAGATAGCTCAAAGAAGAAAAAAGAAACAGTCGAAACACAAAGAATTGTACAGCTTTGAAATCACCCAGAAGTAAAATGTATATTTGATCTTGAAACAGTTTTAAAAGCTGTAGTATTCTTAATGCTGTCACCTCAAACACACAAACACACAAACACACACACAAACACACACACACACACAAACACACAAACACACAAACACACAAACACACAAGTGCAACAGTCTGAAGCAGTGTACAGCTGTTTTATCTTCTCAGTGCTGTTGTGCGGTGGCCACTGGTTTTGCTCTACCATGAGACTAAAGCTTAAACGTTCTGTAAAGGGCTTAAAAGCTCAGTTAAAACATTCTTCTCAAAAAGGCTCTTAACATACTTGTCTTTCTCTCAGCCTTGAAGCATAATTGTTGCTCTTCGTGCAGAATAAAAACATTTTTTTCATAAAAGGTATTTTATGCAGTGATAGGACTGATACAGTAAACTGCAGAGCAGTATAATAAAAACAGTGAATCCAGCAGTCTGCATCTGTTACCATCTCTGATACAACCTTATATGGAATGAATGATCCAGATGAGTTCAGAAAAGCTGTTGCTTGCAGATCGAGAGTTGTTTGTCACGTTACTGTGAAAAAGATTAAGTCATTGTGACTAGAAGTGTCTTACCCAGTAACATATACCACTGTTAAAAAATGATACAGAAAGAATGAAATCAGGTGTGCTGTTTGTTTTTAAATAAGTCATTTTTTATGTTGATTATAAGCTATGGTAAATTATGTAAAGTGACTAAGCAGTTCCACAGCATTATGACATATAATTAAATACTGTATTTATGTATCATGCACCTCCTTTAAGAATCTTGACCATCGTCCTGTTATTGAGATTGGGAACTTCCTGTAAGCTACAAGTACTGAGGGGCCTAACATGGATTGTATAGAGACTGTTCATTGGTGACCATCACATTGTTAGGGGAAGTAGAGATGGATTTATTTTATTGCTTTTAAATGTTAAACTGATGACTCATAGAGATACACAAGCATGTAGGAAAACTATTTCCTTTAATGATGAGCCCAGAAAAGTATTTAGGTTAAATGGGCAGACCCCTTGACTGGCACCCCCACAATCTAAAGTTGTGTAGCAGAGAAAAAAAACCTCCAAAGTTCAACACCAAAAAAAAAAAAAAATCGAAAAAGAAAAACTCTGTCAATGTCTTCCAGGCTTGATGTGAGTTCTTATTCATTTATTTAAACAATTTAAAAATGTACACACCTACACAAATCTTTAAATGATCTAAATGAATGGATGCCTGCAAAATTGAAGTTCTTAATGAAATGCCAGTGCTCCAGTTGTGGCACTGATACCCCTGACTGCTTCCCTTCACCCTGCCCTAACTGCAGTTCTGGGTGTGTCAGTGTTGCAGATGGTAGATATTTCTTGTAACCTTAATAATCTGTGATGTCATGAAAAATTCAGGCTAGGTGCTGAAATGCGGTATCATTATATCATTCCAAAGATGTGAAGTTAACTGGAAAAGAAACCTGGATAATATGTCTACTGATTAGTGTATGCTTTAAAAGCAGAATAAGACTTAAAAAAAAAAAGAATGGGTTAGGCTTTTGCGATGCTGCATATTAAGTGTAGTGTCTCTTTAAGCCATTTAGAAAATTTCATTTATAAATTATAAATCCTAATTAGTTAATGGCACCAAAGCAGCATGCTGATGAGTCTCTCTAAATACTGATGAAGAATATAAAAATCTTTAAAAAACATCAGGTAGCATCTTAAAACTGTAGCTAGTGAAACCACACCAGTTAATTTGTTAAGTTGTTAATATCATGGTGGAAATGTTTCTGAGAATGGTTTATACAGGGAATGGAACCTGCACATGACAGACATCCTTCCTGACACTTGTGTCCTGATATCTTACATTCAATTATTGGAAAATCCTCTGTTCTGGCATTAGAATGTACTAGCTGTTCTTTAGCACTGCTTTTAGTCTAGTATATTACTTAATACATGGATTATGGCAGGAACAGGTTCTGTAACCAGCCCTCTTAAATAATTTAATTAATTATATATATAAATCAGTGTGGTGATTATATCAGTATCAGGTATATATGCATATATCATATTTGCAATTCAAAATAGGCACAACAAAGCATTATTAATTACCAAACACGTGAGTATCACTGCCACTGACATGAGCATATTTCATTAAGATGTGGGGGATATTTAAATGAGTCACGAGTTAAAACAAATAAAACAAGTTGTGGCTCATGTACTATTCAATTACAAAAGAATGACAAGTTCATAAGCTGATGCAGTACATATCTGATCAGGAACTGGTGTGTGGCTAAACGTTGATGACATTTTCATCGGTGCTCATTCCAAAGGAGAAAAAAACATTGATGAGCCATGCCGTTGAAATTCATCATGCACAGCCACTTTTTCTGATTTTGTTTTGTTCTGCATATGGGTTTTGGGTGTCACTTCAACAGTGACAATCATTTAGAGCCAAGTTTCACACTGCTGCATGGCTAGCCCTGCCACTGTTGTACTTCTATGCCACACACTAACACGCACACTCACACATTTGGCCAGTTTAGAGTGTCCAGTCCACCTACTGCATGTCTTTGGATTGTGGGAGAAAACTGTATCATGTGGAGAAAATGCACACGAACATAGTGAGAACATGAGAACTCTTCAAAGAAGGCACCTAGCCGAGAACTGAACAGTGAACCTCTTGCTGTGAGGTAACAACCCACTGTGCTGTGCCATGCCATTGAAATAAAAAATAAATAAGTATGTGTGTGTGTGTGTGTGTGTGTGTGTGTGTGTGTGTGTGTGTGTGTGTGTGTGTGTGTGTGTTATTTCTGAAGGAGCAAAAGCCCACCTGCACCCCAGCACTAACAACTTCTAAATATGCAACTCTGAGATCACAAAACAGAGGGAGTAAGGAGAAATGTCCTTTTTCCCAATGTTGTGAAATCTCACTATTTCGAATACACAGGTTTTGACAATGCAAGAAATCAAGTAAATTAAACAGCTGATACCTATTCTGACAAAACCATAGGTAACACACAGCATGGCTTCCTTCTGAACAATGCCAAAGCATATCAAATGAGAAAGACATGGCCACTGCTACAATGTGATGGATGTGGAAAGAAGCCAGTGCAGTGCAGATGGTAGCTCTACTTTTAATCTCTTAGAGCATGACTCACCTCCTGTGTCATGGTGCATGAGCCTAACAAACTGTTGGTTCTCTGTCACTCACTGCTGTATTGCAGTAATCTGTCAGCAGAGGAATTTGTTGTAACTTTAGCATTGGTGAGCAGGAGACAGACTTGCTTTCCAGCCTGATTAGCTGTACCAGACAAGTAGTTAACTACTCATAGAAGATTATTAGCTGCTGTATGATAAGGGAAGCAGTCATTCAGCATTTATTTTGGGAATTGCAACTGCTGACGTTTAAGTCAAAGCACCAATCTCTAGAGTCACTTCCCTGGAGTGTGGGAGATGCCACCCTTCCAGTGTTGTGAGAGAAGACAACTGTGTAATTAGTATGTTTGGAGTTTTGGCAACACCTTAAACAACTGGATTTATTTAAATAATACCACCTGGTTACTGTTTTCTATGGCTAAGCTTCCCATTGTTATGTGTACACCCACCCATAATAAGTAAAATAAAAAAGTATCCCTGTCCAAGAAAATGCAGTTCAATGATTGTAGGAAATAAAGGAAAACTTTTTTTTTCCATCAAAAAACACGAAAAAGGAAATTATTCTGTGTAAACAACAAACAGTTAACAAATACAAAGACAGGGGTCATTTTTAAATGCAGTAGTCCACTGAAGGCTCAGCATACAGAGAAATAATGAACTTTCTATGGGTGAGAAAGCTTGACGTCTGTGGTTTTGGGCCTCACAACAGTCCTGGGTGGTTTTCTGTTTTCCTGCAATGCTCTCCTTGTTGGGCATTATTGCTTACTTAGAATATGGACTTTTTTAAACAAATTATGTCACTGACTCAAAACATCATGATATTAATAATATATAAAACCTGATGAAATATAATTACCTAATACACCAAGAAATAAATCACTGCTCCACACTAATAATTCAGAATGACAACCTCTTGAAAACTCCCATAGATAAAGCAGCATCAAAATGAACCAAAATAATAATATACATAAAAAAATACTTGTAACACTATGGAATTAATGGTGAAGTTTTATAGGTTCACAGGTGCATGCTAGGCTAATGACCACTAGGACATTTTTAAGCGTAACCAAGCATCCCAAATCTCTAACAAGTTCTGGTACCATTGGAAAGTATAAGCAGGAGCTTGGGAGATGAAACATTTACAAGGAGGGTCCTGGGAGATAAAATATTTACAGGCTGCCTGTGTCCATTAGAGACATGGGTGCCGAACCAGGGATGAATTCCCTGTCCCCCATCCAACTGTCCAAGTTACATTTGAATTGGCTTAGGGAGGAACTCCGCTTCATATGGTCAGAGAAAGGGTGGTCTCTAAGATACAATCCTGTCACTCCAGCAGGTCCTATTTATTTCACAGGCTAGGTTTAAGTATTTAGAATGGGTAATTCTGGTACTGTATGTTTTGTGAATATGCAGGAGGTCCATCAGGGTATGGCCAGGTATAGATCTCCCCTCAATTGACTTTAGGAGGCAAAACACAGGGATAGGGCCTTGAGACAGTCTGCACAGCACATGTTACTTATGCCCTGCATTCTCTTAGTGAGGAACCTCTGTGGACATTCCAATTGTTTGATGTGCTTGGTTAGGTACATATCTAAGGGGGCATTGTACTCAATAATAGGTCTGATGAATGCTGAATATGTGTGTTTGTGTGTGTGTGTATATATATATATATATATATATATATATATATATATATATATATATATATATATATATATATATATGTCAAAATAATGACCTACTTGGACCTACATGCCATACCATTGTTTATAAGTCACACAACATAGAATGGTTTATTCACTACTGTAGACACATGATGGTCAAAGGCTTGATTACTGTCATGTGTCCCCAAGTCCATGACTACTGGGTCAATATTATAGTTACCAGAGGGATGACTTCCCGAAGGATACTATTATTCAGTTCTTGGCACTTAGTTTTAGTCTATAGCTCTGACACAAGTTATTTGTGTGCATCAGTCTTTCCTGTAGAATATTAGTGTCAGTGGTGGGTTCTGTGACTGCTTCTAATTTGCGATCTTCTCAGATTTGGTCAGCCAGAGGCCCTTGACATTGGTCTTGACTTCAGAGAAGTAAATCCCAAAAAGAAGCAGTGCCTGGACTGATCCCTGAGGGACTCCACTTATGACTGGCCTCTTTCTAGAGGTGGACTCTCCAGATCTGAATTCCTGAGTCTTGTCTGTGATCCAGATGGCTGTCCACTGGGTGACATAAGGGTGTATACCTCACCTCTTAAGTTTAGCAGCAATGTCCAAGTTGGGTATTCTGTCAAATACCTTAGCCAGATCAAAGCAGGCAGTGTCTGTGGGATAGTTATGTGTATGTCTCGACCTGCATCAGGAAATGTACTACCATTGAAAAAAAAGAAATGCATATACCCATTTGGAAAAGTGGGAACAGATTATTTTAAGGAAAAAAAAACAAGAAATCTATACTACACTACAGTTTTGAGCTACATGCACCCATTTACACTACTTAGACATAATGTATTCAATTCAGCAGTAAGAAAGAAGATGGCCAAATGGTAACAGGTGATAGCTTCATAGCCTGTTGATCACATTACTGCTGTATGACACTGGCACTCTCTTAGGTGAAACTTAGAACAGTTGTAAATAGTAACAATGATTTTCACAAACAAACAAAGACATTTATTTCTGATGAAGTAATGTCTTAGTTTGTTTTATTTCTGATGAAGTAATGTCTTAGTTTATTTTATTTCTGATGAAGTCTTTGACGAAAGAGGTGATTAAAGGATTTATACGCCAAAAGCTGTGATTTAGTCCTTGTTCCTGGACTGTGGCTTTACTTTTCTAGTGAAGTGGTTGCACCATCTTGTAACATGTTAATTATAGGGAAAGGTGTTTTTCTTTTTCTAATATTTCACATGCTTTTTTTGTAATTTTCTTTTTGTTATTAAGTAAAAGAAAAGGGTCTACTTTAATTCAGAGTGATTTAGGTATGTATACAAGACCCCACAAAGACAGAAAAAAACACATAAAGAATCGGCAAGCGAAATATAGAGGCCATTTTCTAAGTTTAGCAAATAGTACCCCTGCAGGTCCATTATTTCCCTATAATGCACAACATGTAAGGAATTACTGTTTACTTATACCAACCAGTGTAATCCTTTGGTAAACCATTATTGTATGGAAAGAAGTCATGCTTATTCCAAATATAATAAATAGATAATTTAAATTTGGTCTATTACATTAAGTTGATAATTTCTGTCTTTCAAGTGGGAACATGATTTGTAAACAGATTCTTAGGTTTCATTTTGCTAGTACTTGGAAAGTGTCTTGTATATTAAAGAAAGTGGTTTATGACCATTGCAGCAGTTGTTAAAATATCTGCATGGTTTTAATCAGCTCAAATATATACAGTAAGACAGGCCTTTGGAAAAGATTATTGGGGGGATTTGAAGAAAGTGTCACAATGTGTACACCTCCATGCATATGTTGCAGTATTCTTTGTCTGATTCAGTAACCTCCCCAGCATGGTGCTGCACAGTCCTCTATCATGAAGATGTGCACCAACACATAGGGCTGGCCCTGCAGCTATACTGAATGCTAATGAGGCATTCTGATGGGTGAGGCATATGCTAATTAACCATGAGCTCTGTCCTTGGAACTGCTTCCAGAAAGGTATCTTCAGAGCCATCTCCACCATGTCTCAGAATTGAACATAGACAAAAGGTCAAGCTCAACCACTTGCCACAAACCTGGTGGGAGAAACCACTAGATACCAGGGATTGTTCTTAAAGTGCCATAATGGTGACAGTGACAGTACAAGGAATGGAGGTGGAACAATGCTGTAGACCACCAGGGAATACTCTTAAAGTCCTGTAATGGCACCATCATTACAAGGATCTGGGTGGGGGATGCGCTATATACCAGGGAATACTCTTAAAGTGCCATAATGGCACCAACAGCTACAGGGATTGAGGGTAGGGGATGCATTAGACCACCAGGTTTTACTGTTAAAGTACAGTAATGCACCACCAGTACAACAGGAATTGTAAGAGGGGGGGATACACTGGCTACAAGGGCATAATAGATAAAAGTAATGGCACTTCAACTACTAGGGGATTTGGGGGTATAGGAAGCTAGACAATTTAGGGATTGTGGTGCATGTATGTGTGCATTAATGTATGTGTGCTCATGTTTGTACTTAATTATGTGGGAGAGTAACTGATGGGAGTGAATGCTACACGAGCAGGTGTTTAGTATCAAGATCTGCATATCATGTTAGTAAATGAGATTCAGAGATGTTCTTATTAGCTGATAGTGAGGTCTTTCTTTGTCACTTAGTCACATTTAACACGTCTGTTAATTGCAAATGGGGTTGTTCTGGGAGAAGGGCCTTTTCAGCACAAGATATATGCTATTTAATGAAACCCTGAGAATGTCTAAATATTTAAACCTAGACTTCTAATTTATCTATAGATTTTTATTTACGTACAGACTCATTTTCCTGCACTCCAGTAAACTGCTTTCTGATATTTAACAGATGAAGGTAAACATTATGTAAATAAATAAATATAGCCATGCCAGGGATATTAGCATCACATGTGCTACCATTTCTGCTGTGGTTTGGCTTGTCTAATGTCCCTAGTGCACATTACTACTGATACTTGGGCCAGCAACCATGTCCCAACTCTGCAGTCAGTGGCTTATAACGTTCATGTCGCTTGGTGGAGTTCAATCTATTTATGACTGGGAGCGTTTAAATTTGCTAGATCTGTGATGTGGTGAGAACTTTTACACAAGCAGTCTGGGAGCTTTATAGTACACCTTCAGTTTCTACCTTGGTAGATTTTGTTGGTTTATTTTTGGAAGAAAACTTGCATCGATTTAGTTTGTTTTTGAAATAATAAATATTATATAATATATATATATATATATATATATATATATATATATATATATATATATATATATATATATATATATACGTATACGTGTGTGCACCTACTTTACATTTTGTGATAACTTTCTATATAAAACAAGTATGTATTTTCTATATATTTTCGCAGTAAATGATTGCAGTTCTAAAAAATCTTTACGAACAAATGCAAGCTGTATACATACTTCACGATTCCCACATTAAAATTATTAACTACATTATATATGACTTTTTTGTTTCTTAGAAAGTTTACTGGTGGGCAGCCACGGTGGTGCAGTGGTTACCATTGCCGCCTCACAGCAAGAGGTTCTGTGGTTCAATCCTCAGCTGGGGTGCCTTCTGTGTGAAGTCTGCATGTCCTCCCTGTGGTCGCGTGGGTTTCCTCTGGGTGCTCCGGTTTCCTCCCACATCCCAAAGACATGCTGTAGGTGGATTGGACACTCTAAATGAGTGTGTGTGTGTGTGTGTGTGTGTGTGTGTGTGTGTGTGTGTGAGTGTGTGTGTGCCTTCTGTGGAAGGTTGGGTGCTGGGTTCGCAACTCGACACTGTAAAAACTTCACTACCAATCATGAGCGGACAGGTGATCTGCTGTGGTGACTCCTAACCGGGAAAAGCCAAAAGAAGAAGTAGAAAGTTTACTGATACAGTAGCACAGGGTTGGGATCCCTTGGCATTATAAATGTAGAAACGTATGTTGCTTTAAAGTATGATGGTTTACAAGAATAAAAAAAGAGTAGCATCTCCATATTCTCCAATGAAATATAAGAGTATCAATGAGTGACAGTTGCCAATCAGTCCAAGAAATTCTCTTAGAATATGGAAAGGTCACTGGGGCTTCAGCAGCAATGCAGTGTAAAAAGAATCAGTGTGATGAACTCATTACCATCACATCAAAACAGCTTCACCTTCAGAAAATGTTACGATTTTATTTACATAAGTGCTGAATAATTCTGACTAGGGTATATTTGGTGGCACAAAATACTTCCCTACATTTGTCTGGGTGAAAAGTAGAGAATTTTCAACTCATGATTTTTTTAATCAACAAACTGTAACTCCCACTTTCATTTACCATAGGAACCCACTGCTAGTGTGTTTTTTATTTGTATGCTGACACTAAGTCAAACTGTTTTAGTATTTTTTTTCTTTACAGTTGCAGAACCATATAACTGGTATATGTAAGGGAGAATAAGGGAGAATAGAAGCAAAACCCCCTTACAAAAAAAAAGTGTTTTGTAAATTTTTTTATTGAAACTCTACCAAATTTGCTGGTTGCAGATAGCAATTTATTGTTAGTCTCAATGGAATGATGTAGAAGCAGCACAAAAAGGCTCTTGAACGTGCCTCAAAGTTATAGCACATGCAATTTTTTTTGCAGTACAGTACAATAACAATTATTCTTTGGGTCTGCCTAGAAAGAAAAGTTATCTGCAGTGGAATTTCCAGTAGCAGGAATAGCAGATACAGGAAATTCAAATGGGATAAACAAACTGACACTCTATATACATATACACGTATATGAATATATATGTGTATATATATATATATATATATATATATATATATATATATATATATATATATATATATATATATATATATATATATATATATATATGTGTGTGTGTGTGTGTGTGTGTGTGTGTGTGTGTGCGCAAGTCCAAAAATCAACAGACACAGCAGAAAGGCAGGTAGGCAGATAAAAATATCCAACCGATCAAAGTTATAGCATTTATTAAAATAGCAAGCTGACAAGGTAAGCGCTTTCACAAATAAAATTGCTTCCTCAGACCTCACAAATAAAATACCTTGTTTCCTTTTAAGCATCAAAAAATTCAAACCAACCAATAAGACATCATATGATTTAAAGGCACAAGTGACAGTTTAAAACAGGTATAAAATCTATGCAGTAATTCAAACAATATATATAAATGTAATAGAGAAAACCCCATAATATAAAGAGCCCCTTATGGCAGATAAGGGGAGTCAAACAGCTATCACTGTCAGAGTAAGGTGCAGAGAGACCTAGCGTTTTCTGAGTCTCCTGTCCCTCATTCTAGCAGTGATAGCTATATGATCATTCAGTCCATTACCTTAATGTGCTCTCAACTTAATAATCCATCTCAACTCCTTATTCTCAGTTCTGTTTGAGATGTCACCCAACCTATCAGCTTCAGGTATCAGCTCCAATACATTACATTTAAAGTGATGTGTATCTCCAGTCTCCAACGTATGTTTTGCGATAGCACTATATGTATGTCCTCTTTTGTAGCAATACAGGTGATCTGTAATGCATTCACACAATCTCCTGTTGGTTTTACCAACGTAGAATGATGAACCACATGTACACCTTGCTAAATAAACAAGATTCTGCTATTGCAGTCAACTCCTGAATAGAAAGTAAAAATTCTCCCTGTAGCAGGATGTTTAAACTCAGTGCCTTCATAAATATGTTCACAAAAATTGCAATGGTCACATCTGACTGTATTCAATGTTGTTCTCATGATATTGGAGCGTCTATCCATTGTGGGGTAGCATAACCTACGTTTAAGGTTCCTCATGTTCTTGTACTGTACCTGTGGCTGTTCACCAACTACCCAAGCAATCTGGGCATCAGTTTGAAGTATCTGCCAATTCCTTCTTAAAATATTCATTATTGCCCCATTATCTCTTGTGTATGCAAAAATGAATGGGACTTGATTACTTGACCTGGTATAGGTTCTATCATGTGGTACAGGTTTTGAAAAATATGGTCTAGCTCTAGGGGTTTGCATAGCTGTCACATCCATCCCTATCCTATGGATTTCATCTTTACCATATCCTCTCTTAGTAAAATCATTCCTTATTTTATCAAGCTCTAAGTTCCAGCTTTCCTCCCTGTCAGTCAACCTTGAGCAGCTCATCACTTGTCCCTTCAAGATGTTATTAAATGTATGACTGTGGTGCATGCTGGTCCTATAAAGATATGAAGGTTGGTAATAATCTTTAGTGTATCTATCAGTGTGTAAGTGCCCTTCATCATCTATATAAATCAATATATCCAAAAATTCTATTGTTTGAGATGAATACTTGCCTGTGAATTTCAAAAATTCACTACTGGCATTCATATCCACAATGAAATTTGTAAGCTCAAATTCTTCACCTGCCCATAAAAAATAAAGATCAACAAACCTTCTATAAAAAACAAAGATTTTTCAGCTAAAGGGTGCAAGAGCATATATTGAGTTTCCCACTCTGCCATCTTTGCCAAATCTTTGTTTTTTTATAGAATTTGAAATTAATAGATTTATAGAATTAGAAATTATAGAATTTATATTTGTGAGGTCTGAGGAAGCAATTTTATTTCTGAAAGCGCTTACCTTGTCAGTTTGCTATTTTAATAAACGCTATAACTTTGATTTGTTGGATATTTTTATCTGCCTACCTGCCTTTCTGCTGTGTCTGTTGATTTTTGGACTTGCACAGACGCACACACACACACACACACACACACACACACACACACACACACACACACACACACACACACACACACACACACACATACACACACACACACACACACACACACACACATATATATATATATATATATATATATATATATATATATATATATATATATGGATCACCTTCATTTCGTCAACAGTTCATTTCACTGACACTCAATTCAGCAGGCCCAATTCACTGACACTTCATTTCACTGACACTCACTTTGTCGAAAATTATATATGGCCTATTCCCCACTGTAGAGCGACCCTGGAGTTAGAATACATAGTAAGGGGGGAGTGTGGGGGGTGAAGCCCCCCACATACTGGGATTCTATAATGGTTTGTTGGTAATAATTATTCATTTCATGTGTAAGAATGCATCTGTGTACTGTAAAACATTTATGATATGGGGGGATGTGCTCCCCACACCCCCCCTTCCTATGTATTCTAACTCCAGGGTCGCTCTACAGTGGGGAATAGGCCATATATAATTTTCGACGAAATGAGTGTCGGTGAAATGAAGTGTCAGTGAAATGAAGTGTCAGTGAATTGGGCCTGCTGACTTGGTTGTCAGTGAAATGAACTGTCGACGAAATGAAGGTGACCCATATATATATATATATATATATATATATATATATATATATATATATATATATATATATATACATATATATTCATATACGTGTATATGTATATATAGCGTGTCAGTTTGTTTATCCCATTTGCATTTCCTGTATCTGCTACTCCTGCTACTGGAAATTCCACTGCAGATAACTTTTCTTTCTAGGTAGACCCAAAGAATAATTGTTATTGTATTGTACTGCAAAGAAAATTGCATGTGCTATAACTTTGAGACATGTTCAAGAGCCTTTTTGTGCTGCTTCTACAACATTCCATTGAGACTAACAATAAATTGCTATCTGCAACCAGCAAATTTGGTAGAGTTTCAATAAAAAAACTTACAAAACACTTTTTTTTTTTTGGCAAAGGGGTTTTGCCTCCATTCTCCCTTATTCTCCCTTACATATACCAGTTGTATTGTTCTGCAACTATAAAGAAATAAAAAATACTAAAACAGTTTGACTTACTGTCAGCATACAAATAGAAACCACACTAGCAGTGGGTTCCTATGGTAAAAAAACTAAACGAAAACGTATGTGTTGAATGTTCATGTCGTTTGGTTTTTCACTATTAAAGGAGTTCAATCTACTTATGACTGGGAGTGTTTAAATTTGCTAGATTCGTGATGTGGTGAGAACTTTTACACAAGCAGTCTGGGAGCTTTATAGTACACCTTCAGATGTTCATCGTGTTTCATTGTTGCAGTCATTACACTTGGGTTATCCTGCTGGCAGGCTACCCTCAGTCGGCCTGAATTCCAAAGTCCTGGTCCGGCGTCGGTTGCTGTCACCTCTTCCCTGACGTCAGTGCACCAGGGGTATAAAAGATGCAGCCAACGCCATTTTCTTCAGTCTTTCTTGCCGCATGGTGCCCAAAGCAAAAGCAGTTCGCAAGTGCCGGTCGGCCGACTCCTGAGATTTTCGAAATTGAACTTCAGATCTGAAGTCTTCTATAAAGCTAAGTACCCCATTGGGGAAACATTTTTCTTGCTCCAGACCGATGTCAGAAAAAGTTAACAATTGTATTTCTTGTGGGAAGCAAATACCTCATAAGCATTTTCATTCTTACTGTATTCCTTGCCTAGGCCCTGACCATGACGTTGCTAGTTGTCGGTTTTGTGCTAGATTTAACCAATGCAATATTAAGCGTCAGTACAATTTTGCTTTTCATTACTTTGGCCAAAGGGTTAACTACATAATGCCGTTGGAACAACCGAAGACCGGAGTTCATAAAAAGCACAAGGAAAAAGAAAAGGACAGGCATCCAAGGTCCAGAACCAATGACAAAGCCTCTTCTAGGCCAGTCGCCGGTTTTCAGTGAGGCGGTTTCGCAGCCCCTGACACCCGCTACCTCAGAGTCACAGGCCTCCTCCAACTCCCACGTGGAGACAACTAGGCCTCTGGATACTCAAGGTAATGGGCCTTCGGAAACTAATCCCTCAGATGGGTCCGGAGCCGATGAGCAGTCATCGGCTTCTGAGGGTGTTTTCAGACCTACACAGCTTTATATCAAGCCAATTTCAGCATCCAAGACAAAGACTAAAACAGTTTTAAAGACAAGGAAACAAGTACAGCTTTCTCCAGGACAGACTTCCATGCCTAAGAAGCAGATGCTCAAAATGGCCGAAGACTTAATTACTTTGATCAGGGGTTCCCATCCCCCTCCTGATAAGAGGCATAGGCAGGATACTGAATATGATTCCTCTGATCAGGTTTCCATTTCCTCTGACTCCTCTTCAGAACAGGGATACTGTATTCCTCCCTATGAGGATTCTGATGCTGAAGAATCTATTCTTTCAGCTTCTCCTCCTGAGGATTACTCATTTGGGGAAACCCTGCATACCATGAGGGAGCATTTCCACTGGGAGAGCCAAGATTATTCAGATTCTACGAAAAGGCTCAGAGACTTTCTTTTACTACCTCAGCACAGACCTCTTGCTATTCCACCTCTTCTAGACATTGTAGATGATGTATTTTCAGAGTCCGGCCTGTCTCCCGACTCTCTGCCTCCTGCACCTGTTAAGCCAGACAGATACTACAGGGTTCCAGATTCTCATAAATTTCTATATAAAAACCCTGCTGCTGACCAAGAAACTATTTCTCAGGGTCCCAAAGGGGTCAAGGCTGCTACTGCAAAAAACCCTGTCCCCTCAGATAGAGATTCTAGGGCACTGGACAGATGGGGGAAAAAAGTTTACATTTCTGCTACCTTGGCTGTAAGGGCTTTAAATTGTCAGTTTCATATGCTTAAATATCAGCAATACTTAATGTCTCTGTTAAAATAGAAAATGACAAATTCTGAATGTACTGAGAACAAGGAATTGCAGGATTTATTGCATGCAGCTGAACAAGTGGGAAAACATACTTTGCAATGTGGTTATGATTCACTGGAGGCCTCTTGCAGGGCTGCTGTAACAGGTTCTGTCATTAGAAGGCATGCTTGGTTAAAGGAACAGACTCTGCCTGATCATGTTAAAGCAAAATTATTGGATGCTCCATTACAGCATGATACTTTGTTTGGTGTTAAGGCAGAAGAGGTGTTGAAGAAAATGGAGGATAAAGCTAAATCTATGCAGACAGTGAAGGATTTCTTACAGGTACAGCCACCCAGATTTAGCAGGAACTGGCCTTCTAAGAATTGGTCCTTTCCTGTGTCAGACAGGCCACAAAGAGGCAGATACAGACGCCCTAGAGGCAGACAACAGCCCCAGGGCTCATAAAGGCCCAAACAATGGGGTGCTTCTACCTCCAAAAGCGGAGAAGACAAATCACAGCCATATAGGAAACAGTCCCAATGACTTCTCTCTGCCGATGCCAAGCATTTACCTTTTGGCAGCACCCTTAGGGGGAAAGCTAGCACTTTTTTCACAAAATTGGCACACGATCACCCAGGACAAATGGGTCTTAAATATAGTCTCTCAGGGCTACAGGTTCCACTTTCACACCCTTCCAAAGGCAAAAGGTATGCCAGACCTGCCACACAATCAATGGGCAGAGGCACAAAAATAAGTTTAATCTCTCATGGACAGTGCCACAACAAGAGCAGGGACAAGGATTTTACTCAAGACTTTTCTTAGTTCCAAGAAAGGACAAAGCATGGAGACCAATTCTGGACCTGTGTATTCTAAATACTTTTCTGGACGTTCTGAAATTCATAATGTTGACTCTGCAGCAGCTTCTGCCCATGCTGGGCAAGAAGGCTTGGCTTGTAACTTTGGACCTCAAAGAGGCATACCTGCATGTCCCAATCAGACAATCTTGCAGAAGATACCTCAGATTCATAGCTGGCTCAATGCACTACCAATTCTCTGCACTGCCCTTTGGCTTGTCTACTGCGCCCAGGGTCTTCACAAAATGCCTGGCACCAGTAATTGCATTTTGCAGACAAAGAGGAATTCAAATATATCCCTACTTGGCCGACTGCCTTATTCAAGTAGAGAACAAAGACATTGTACTAAAGCATCTGGCGTTTGTAAAAAGATTACTAATTTACCTAGGGTACACATTAAACGAAAAGAAATCAAAACTAGTACCCTCTCAAGAGATAATATTTCTGGGTGCAAGCTTAAATAAAACTGCCGAGATGGCTTATCTCACGCCAGACAAACAAAGACAACTGACTTCTTACTTCAAAAGCATGGCAACAAAGACCCAGTTATCTGCAAGAAAAATTCTGCAGACTCTGGGCTACATGGTCTCCTGCATTCTGCTAATTCCATATGCAAGACTGCATATGAGGAAACTACAATGGTATCTAAAAAGTGTTTGGACTCAACATTGCCACACCCTAGAATCATTAATTTCACTCATTCCCTGCCTGCAACAGGAGTTTTGATGGTGGGCACAGGCCTGTCACCACAACAAGGGACAGCCATTCACTTTACCCACAGCCAGGCTAACACTAACAACAGATGCATCAGATTATTCCTGGGGGGCCCACATGGCAGGAAAATGTATTCAGGGCACATGGCCCCCAAGCCAAAGGCATCTTCACATCAATCAAAAAGAGATGCTAGCTGTACAAAATGCCCTGTCAGCCTTCAAGGACCTACTTCATCCAGGATAGCTGCTGATGAAGACGGACAACACCACAGTCATGTGGTACATAAACAAGCAGGGGGGCACACATTCCTACCCCCTCTGCAGACAAGCCATGATTTTGTGGAACACAGCATTGACCTACCAAGTACACCTGGAAGCACAATTCCTGCCAGGAAAAACAAATGCTCTGGCAGACGAACTAAGCAGAAACCTCATGGATCCTATTGAGTGGAAACTAGATCCACAAATCTTCAGCATGATAACAAGGAAATGGGGATGCCCAGACATAGACCTTTTTGCCTCCCCTCACAACTGCCAGCTTCAGAGATTTTGCACAAGGACTTATCACAAACAAGCATGGAAAGTGGATACCTTGTAATTCAGCTGGAACAACCTTACAGTATATGCCTTTCCTCCACTGCCTCTCCTCCCCAAGGTACTATTTTGGTCAGACAAGAGAAGTCACAAATGATACTGATTGCCCCGGATGGGCCATGCCAACACTGGTACCCAATCCTAAGGAGCTTGTCCCAAGGCCCAGCCTGGACATTGTCTCAAATTCCTCATTTACTGACCCGACAAAACAATCAGATCCTGCACAGCCAACTCAGAACCCTAAATCTAGCTGCACGGCAGATAGTGTAACCATTCAGAATGCACCTCTCTCTAAAGTGGTTATGCATGTTATTTTGGAGGACAGGAGGCCCAGCACCAGAAAATCTTATGCAGAAAAATGGAAGAGATTCTGTGCTTGGAACCAGGCACAAGGAATTGACACGCTTGTTCCAAATATTCCTCAGATTTTACAATATCTAACTGAGATGCTGGACAAAGGCCTATCCTTCTCATCAATTAAGATCCATGCCTCTGCCATTTCAGCTCATTACAATACAGACCCACCTATTTGTTCACATCCATTGCTTAGGCAGTTCCTCAGGGGGCCAAAAACACACTTATTTGAGTGTGGTTGGTTTGGGCCATAGCACAAGGCTACAGTGCTATTGTTGTTTTACTAATTACTTTATTATTGTTCAAGACAGTATCATAGGTTATAGAACCACAGCCTCTGTTCCTAGCAGTCACAGCTGGGTGTTCTTTTATTGAAAATTGGGACATAGATTTAGAGCTATTATACCATCACAAATATTCAGTAAGCTCTTCAGATATTTCAGACTTTCCTTGCAGCAGAGCCTATCCAAGAAGAATAGTAAACAAGGCATATAGTTTGATGCTCATGCAATGTTAATTAAATTTATTATATAGAGCACTTTGTTCTGAAGTGTCAACCTACAATTGAAGGTTACACCTAGGTTATTCACTTTCTCCACAAACTCAACCTTGTTACTACTATATAAGGTGAAGTTAAAAAGCAGAGATGAGGAAGAATCACTCAGGTCAGCATAACTGCCATGACCTCAGTTTTGGAGGTGTTTACTTTCAATCAGTTGCAGGAGAGCCCACAATGTTTGGCTTGTAGATTATCAACCAAGGAATGCGCACTTCCCATACCATTTTTTGGGAAACAGAGTTAAATCTGTGTGCCGTCAGCACTACTATGGCATTTTAAACCACACCCCCCATATAAGGTCCCCTAAAAGGATGCATATAGACCATAAAAAACAGTGGTGTAAGACAGAGACCTATAGTACTCCACACTCAAGAGGGTAGAATGAAGAGGAATTATAGAAGAGAGACCACAGTAAGATCATAAGTGCTCAAAGTGCCACAATCAGTGGTATCAAATGCCACTGAGAGAACCAGGAGGAACACCACTAAATAATACTGAAGGTCTTTAGCCATTAGAAAATCATTAGCTGCTCAAACCAGAGCAGATTCTGTACTATAGGGAGTAGGAAATACAGACTGTAATGGATCAACGTGCTCACTGACAGTCAGATGAATTCTATGTTGCCTAAAGACAACCTTGTCAATAATTTTCCTAAGAAAGGAATGTTAGAGATTGGATGATAATTGTTGAAAATGCTGGTATCTATGAAAGGTTTCTGGAGTAGGGATAACAGAGATATCCTTCAAGGCCAATGGAAAAATCCCTGACCTCAAAGACAACCAAAATCCAAAACATCACTGGTCGAAGAGCATCAAACTTGGAGACCAGTCTTGACTGACAGACATCTAGGCCACAAGTCATCAGAGGCATACTTGAGATAATTGTCATGAAATCTTGAATATCAATCACCATCCAAGGGATAGGCTGATATCAGAGTGACATCCATGGGGTCAAATGGCAAAAGAGCAGATTTAATGGCACCAATCTTATTGTAAAAAAACTAGTGCAGATTCACATTCTGAAGCAGATAATTCTCTGCTAGTGGTAAGGGAGGCTGGCCTGCAGAATCTATCCACCACATGGAAGAGTGACTGATCAGTTTGATGCTGTAGAGCTCTCTCTGGACAAAAATGTTGCATTCTTATAAGAGATCTCCACCTGGTAGGCAGCATAATGCCCTTTCTAGTCACATTTTCTGTCTACAATCCCATGCTTCACATCCAGTGACCCAACCTATACCTTTTTCATTGCAGGGGATAAAGGTCATTATCTAACCATGGCTTATGTCTCCCAATAGAAATAGGATGTACATAACTCAGTGCAACAAAGTCAACTGCCAAGGACAGGAATCTATATTAGTCCCCAACCAAAGCATCTAGAGAATCATCACCATGCCCTGGAAGGAACTGAAGGATCATAGAAGAAAATAGTTCTTCACTGATATGATTTATGGGATGAATCAGCTTCAGTTCATGACTGGAGGGATTGTATTGCAGCAGCTCCAGGCAGGAGCAAACAAGGAAGTGGTTAGACCAGGATACTTACTCCATCACCACATCTGATACCTAAGTATCCAGTAGGAAGGCCAAGTCCAAGGTATGGCATAGTCTATGTGTTGTAAGGATAATGACCTGAGCAAACACAAAGCCTTACATAAAGTAACTAAATTTTTTGGAAAGCGTCACTAACTCTTCTTTGACCCAGGGAATAAAGTCAATAAGGATAGTTAAGCATTTGTGACCAAAGGTCAAGTTAGGAAACCAGTAAACTGTTGTAGGAATGTCCTCACACAAGGGGTTGGACAGAAGATAAGGAAAGAATACAGTTTGCTCCGGCAACAAGAATATGTACCCATTTTAAATAACAAATCTAATAAGTTTGGCAGATGACACTCTAGCGACATTTGTCAGTAGTTCAGAAATATACTTACTTTTTTTATCTCTATGTCTACAAATCAGCAGCAAACCTAACTTCAGACTCTAACATGGCCTCACTTTTTTGTATATCATCATAGAGGTGTCTTCCCATTATGCTGTCTTTGTCACTTCAATAGACACATTGTGGAGTAAACCTACTCTCTTAGCCATATTAAAATTGGTAAAAGAGGTACTCTGTGTGCTCTTCCATCTGTTACTACTCTCGTTGGTTATTTTTGTTTCATGCAGTCTAGTATGTTTATGTCAACATCTCTAGTTTGCACTAAAACTGTAAGGTTTATGGTGGCTTATTTGCAGCTTGGGCCATATGCATTTACAGCATGAATGATGAAGCCAAAACAATCCATGATTCATAGGTAATTATCTTTATTGGAACTAACAGGATAAAACAAAGGGTGCAGCATAAACTATATTTGTTGTGAAGTATAGATCCTCCACTGCCTCTCCTCCCCAAGGTACTCCTAAAGGTCAGACAAGAGAGGCCACAAATGATACTGATTGCCCCGGATGGGCCACGCCAACACTGGTACCCAATCCTAAGGAGCTTGTCCCAAGGCCCAGCCTGGACATTGCCTCAAATTCCTCATTTACTGACCCAACAAAACAATCAGATCCTGCACAGCCAACTCAGAACCCTAAATCTAGCTGCATGGCGGATAGTGTAACCATTCAGAATACACCTCTCTCTAAAGCGGTTATGCATGTTATTTTGGAGGCCAGGAGGCCCAGAACCAGAAAATCTTATGCAGAAAAATGGAAGAGATTCTGTTCTTAGAACCAGGCACAAGGAATTGACACGCTTGTTCCAAATATTCCTCAGATTTTACAATATCTAACTGAGATGCTGGACAAAGGCCTATCCTTCTCATCAATTAAGATCCAAGCCTTTGCCATTTCAGCTCATTACCATACAGACCCACCTATTTTTTCACATCCATTGCTTAGGCAGTTCCTCAGGGGGCCAAAAACACACTTATTTGAGTGTGGTTGGTTTGGGCCATAGCACAAGGCTACAGTGCTATTGTTGTTTTACTAATTACTTTATTATTGTTCAAGACAGTATCATAGGTTATAGAACCACAGCCTCTGTTCCTAGCAGTCACAGCTGGGTGTTCTTTTATTGAAAATTGGGACATAGATTTAGAGCTATTATACCATCACAAATATTCAGTAAGCTCTTCAGACATTTCAGACTTTCCTTTCAGCAGAGCCTATCCAAGAAGAATAGTAAACAAGGCATATAGTTTGATGCTCATGCAATGTTAATTAAATTCATTATATAGAGCACTTTGTTCTGAAGTGTCAACCTACAATTGAAGGTTACACCTAGGTTATTCACTTTCTCCACAAACTCAACCTTGTTACTACTATGTAAGGTGAAGTTAAAAAGCAGAGATGAGGAAGAATCACTCAGGTCAGCATAACTGCCATGACCTCAGTTTTGGAGGTGTTTACTTTCAACCAGTTGCAGGAGAGCCCACAATGTTTGGCTTGTAGGTTATCAACCAAGGAATGCGCACTTCCCATATCATCCTTTGGGAAACAGAGTTAAATCTGTGTGCCGTCAGCACTACTATGGCATTTTAAACCACACCCCCTTATAAGGCCCCTAAAAGGATGCATATATACCATAAAAAACAGTGGTGTAAGACAGAGACCTATAGTACTCCACACTCAAGAGGGTAGAATGAAGAGGAATTATAGAAGAGAGACCACAGTAAGATCATAAGTGCTCAAAGTGCCACAATCAGTGGTATCAAATGCCACTGAGAGAACCAGGAGGAACACCACTAAATAATACTGAAGGTCTTTAGCCATTAGAAAATCATTAGCTGCTCAAACCAGAACAGATTCAGTACTATAGGGAGTAGGAAATACAGACTGTAATGGATCAACGTGCTCACTGACAGTCAGATGAATTCCATGTTGCTTAAAGACAACCTTGTCAATAATTTTCCTAAGAAAGGAATGTTAGCGATTGGATGATAATTGTTGAAAATGCTGGTATCTATGAAAGGTTTCTGGAGTAGGGATAACAGAGATATCCATCAAGGCCAATGGAAAAATCCCTGACTTCAAAGACAACCAAAATCCGAAACATCACTGGTCTTAGAGCATCAAACTTGGAGACCAGTCTTTACTAACAGACATCTAGGCCACAAGTCATCAGAGGCATACTTGAGATAATTGTCATGAAATCAGGAATATCAGTCACCATCCAAGGGATAGGCTGATATCAGAGTGACATCCATGGGGTCAAATGGCAAAAGAGCAGATTTAATGGCACCAATCTTATCGTCAAAAAACTAGTGCAGATTCACATTCTGAAGCAGTTAATGCTTTGCTAGTGGTAAGGGAGGCTGGGCTGCAGAATCTATCCACCACATGGAAGAGTGACTGGTCAGTTTAATGCTGTAGAGCTCTCTCTTGACAAAAATGCTGCATTCTTATAAGAGATCTCCACCTGATAGGCAGCATAATGTCCTTTCTAATCACATTTTCTCTCTACAATCCCATGCTTCATATCCAGTGACCCAACCTATACATTTTTCATTGCAGGGGATAAAGGTCATTATCTAACCATGGATTATGTCTCCCAATATAAATAGGATGTACATAACTCAGTGCAACAAAGTCAACTGCCAAGGACAGGAATCTATATTAGTCCCCAACCAAAGCATCTAGAGAATCGTCACCATGCCCTGGAAGGAACTGAAGGATCATAGAAGAAAATAGTTCTTCACTGATATGATTTATGGGATGAATCAGCTTCAGTTCATGACTGGAGGGATTGTATTGCAGCAGCTCCAGACAGGAGCAAACAAGGGAGTGGTCAGACCAGGATACTTACTCCATCACCCCATCTGATACCTAAGTATACAGTAGGAAGGCCAAGTCCAAGGTATGGCATAGTCTATGTGTTGCAAGGATAATGACCTGAGCAAACACAAAGCCTTACATAAAGTAACTAAATTTTTTGGAAAGCGTCACTAACTCTTCTTTGACCCAGGGAATAAAGTTAATAATCATAGTTAAGCATTTGTGACCAAAAGTCAAGTTAAGAAACCAGTAAACTGTTGTAGGAATGTCCTCACACAAGGGTGGGACAGAAGATAAGGAAAGAATACAGTATGCTCTGACAACAAGAATATGTACCCATTTTAAATAAAAAATCTAATAATTTTGGGAGATGACACTCTAGTGACATTTGTCAGTAGTTCAGAAATATACTTACTTTTTTTATCTCTATGTCTACAAATCAGCAGCAAACCTAACTTCAGACTCTAACATGGCCTCACTTTTTTGTACATCATCATAGAGGTGTCTTCCCATTATGCTGTCTTTGTCACTTCAAAAGACACATTGTGGAGTAAACCTACTCTCTTAGCCATATTAAAATTGGTAAAAGAACTACTCTGTGTGCTCGTCCATCTGTTACTACTCTCGTTGGTTATTTTTGTTTCATGCAGTCTAATATGTTTATGTCAACGTCTCTGGTTTGCACTAAAACCGTAAGGTTTATGGTGGCTTATTTGCAGCTTGGGCCATATGCATTTACAGCATGAATGATGAAGCCAAAACAATCCATGATTCATAGGTAATTATCTTTATTGGAACTAACAGGATAAAACAAAGGGTGCAGCATAAACTATATTTGTTGTGAAGTATAGATCTGGAATACTTAATCAGCAAAAAAAAAAATGAGCAGGTACAATATATGAAATGTTAGCAAAGTACTTCATAATATGGGATGCATGAGCATGCATTCTGCATCCTTTAAACTAGTGGTGCACAACTTCCGGCCCTGGGGCCAAATCCAGCCCTCAACGCAACACCATCCAGCCCCCAGAGAGTAACCAACATTTTTTTTAAAAAAAGTGAAAAAATGCTATGCCTTACTCCAGTCACGCAAACTTTCCAGCACGTGCTTACTTACCTAATTGATTGCAGTTGCGCACCCCTCTAATTTTTGCTGCAGAAGTAACTATTCTTTGTTGTTTATAACTTGTAGTCTGTAAACAATAGTAACTTTAAGTCATGGCTGCAAGCCAGAATAAAGTTAAACACAAAGTTGATGTAGAAAACAGGCAATTTCATGACTGCTGTCTTAAGTAAAAATGCCAGTCACCTGTACCTATTGTTAACTGGTAACGACTTATTATGTTTTGAGGTGGCCCGCAGATGCATTAAGAATTCGTGTAGTGGCCCTCCACATACAAACGATGTGCACCACTGCTTTAAACTTTCACTTTGCTGTCTGTGCAACAAAAAAACTTCATCCTGCAGCTCTGAAGTCTTTCACAAGCTTCCATTAGCCTTATTAACAAATATAAACATGTCTGCTCATACCTCTCAACTGTCCAGATTTTCACAGAATGCCCAGATCTTTCCTCATATTTTTGTTCTGGTTCTTATAAAATGTGTGGCTTTCTAGCAAATCATTGAGGGTTGAAGTTACTAAATAATAACATACATTAGAGTTTCAGCCTTCATTTCCTTCAGAAAATGCATGCTAACACTAATACTGTTATTCTAGCAACTTTCTAATTAAAGTAATATTTAAAATCTGTCTATTTTTGGACCTTTATACCCCCTTTATCTTTGGCCTTGCCCAGATATCTTGCTGTAAGACGTTGAGAGGTATGTATGTGTCTACTGTCTGAATGTGCATGCGGCACTCACGGACACGCACACACACACACACACACACACACACACACACACACACACACACACACACACACACACACACACACACACACACACACACACACACTCACTGACACTCATGCAGAGATAAAAAAAGTGTGTTTTTCCCTAGTTAAAGGTAAAACATTTGTCTTAACTGACACTGCATTGTTAAACAGTACATTTAGAGTGTCCTGTATTGGCCTGTCATTTAATAATACCACATTTAGACAAGAAAACAATTGTTTTTCTTCCCTTCCTTTTGCAAGTAGTTGTATGAAGGTTAAATTAACTTCATTCAGAACACTTGAGGTTCAGTGACATGAACAATTTGGATTAAACGTTGTACATTTTTGTGGAATCTGTCCAAGTTTACCAGGCACGAACCATGCAAGTTTTGTATGAAATCCTGGGTTGATTCTAGTCAGCACTGCAGTTGAACCAGAAATATTTTTCCTTGGGCACACCCCTACCTAGTCCTCACCTCCCCCAAGATACATGTAAGAAGTTATATTTTTAAGTAAAGTAAATATACTTCATATCATACTGACCAGGCAACTACTATTCCTCAGCTTCCTGGTGCCATGTGCTACTATTCCAGAAGCTACTACAGAATCAACTGTCTTTCTGCTTTCAGTCTCCTTCCAGTCAGCCTCCAGTAGCCACGGTTTAAGATCTGCAACTAATACTTTTCCTTCATTTTATAAACAATTCTACAATGCTTAAAATAATAACTGAATGCAAGCCAGCAACCTGAAATTAGAAGTACTGTATATAATTAAGAAAAAGCAGACAATGATAGCATATGGTAATGCCTTGGCATTTGGGGCTTCCTGGATCTTACCAGCTGCATAATTATGTTTTTGTGTACTCTAAAAAGTAGATTAGAAGCAGCATTGCATGCAGATATTAAGCATTCTTATTTAATAGCTTGAGATAAAATATGGACGATAAATAACTCTTGAAAAACAAACTCTCACTCATCCTAGTTAATTAATCCCCTGCTAAAAGGATACCTGTTTTATTGCTGAAAATAAAACACGAGAATATGCAGATGAAGAAGGCTGTCTAAAATGATGTTTGTTATGATACCGAGGCCTTGCATCTGACAGTGTGCTCTCATTGTCATACATATTAAAAATCAATCCATAACCAAAGACTAAAAGTGGAAGGTAATGAAATGCTTTCTGTGTCTAGAAAAGAAGGGGAATTTAGTCTGCAGAAATTCTCAATTTAGGGGAATATTTCCAGTTTGCTGATACTCGGTTGTGAAATATGATCAAATGAAAGAAAATCTTAAAAATATATGGTTTACATTTGAAGTAAACAGTGTTTGAGATAATCAACAAAGGTGTATAAATATTTCTTTACAACAATATTTGTAATGTTTCTAACATAATTTAATGAGGACATCTGGAAAATATATGCATTCTTTTTAAATTAACTTTTTTTTGGTGATCTTTATTAAAAGAATGATGCTCAGCAGCAAATGTCATTATTATTATTATTATTATTATTATTATTATTATTATTATTATGCATAGGTTTAATGATGAACAGCATACCATTTTGAAACAGTCTAAAGGTCGACCTCAATATAAAGGTTGACAATTTTCAATGCCCATTTGATCTACTGCTTGTCTTATGTGGCCGTTATTTTACAGTATGTATTTAAAGTGTGATCTTATAACTTGCTGCATTCATTCATAATATGAAGAATACCATAAAGCTAAAGCATTTATCTGGAGACTAGCTCACATTAGTGTGTGCAGAACAGAAACAGATATATGAATGATGTCTAGTGCTGCCCAGAGAATAATGTCCATTGGTGGCCCAGAGAACAGTGTCTAGTGGTGCCAAGAGAACAGTGTCCATTGGTGGCCCAGAGAACAGTGTCTAGTGGTGGCCCAGAAAACAGTGTCTATGTGTTTCTGAGTAAAAAAAGCAGATGATTTGAATGTTTTTTCTGCTGTGGGACTTTAGGCAAGTTACTTAACCAGACAGTGCTATAAGGCAGTTGGGAATTTGGGCTAGGTTCCTTAGTGGTCTCCAGGACTGCAAGCCTAGTAGCTACCTATGAATCTATGAACAAACAACTCTTTCCAGTGACATTTTTTTTTCAGAAAACTAAAAATATCACTAAAGCAAATATGCAAAGTTAAGTGATCTACTGTATGACTCACACTAAGGTGTATAAGATGTACAAGATGTGCTTTATATGCAAACTATTAACTTAATTAATTTACATAGACAACTGAAAGTTGTTGCAGCTCTAACCTCCCTTCTTGTTAAGAATGTCTGCATTGGAAAAGAGCTTTTAAAGAAATCAGCATGCATCTGGGTTTTCTAGATAAGATTTTCAATATTTGCAATTACACTTAAATTTGCAGTACACATCATTTAATTAATAACATGAAGAAGAATGCCACTGTAGTTAATGATTTAATCACAGTGCTTGTTGATTGATTTTACATTTTGTTTCACAGCTGAATGCTTTCTATGCATGTTCTTTCCCACTGCTAAATACATGCATGTAGGTGAATTGGTGTCCATAGGTGGTGTGTGTGTGTGTGTGTGTGTGTGTGTGTGTGTGTGTGTGTGTGTGTGTGTGTGTGTGTGTGTGTGTGTGTGTGTGTGTGTGTGCAATATATTTGTACATTTATGCATATGCCCCAGTGGACTGACATCCTAAACAGGTCTAGGTTCCTTTATTAAGCACATCGCTTGCTGGAACATGCTCTAGCTTCACTTGATCATGAAATGATTAAAACAGCTACTGAAAATGTATAAAGGCGAACTCTTATGATGCTTCAAGAGTTTGGTTGCTCGTTCATCTTCTCTGATGAATTTGTTTTTATGTGATAGTTTCTGTATTTAAAATCAGTGTTTTAACATTATTATTTTTTTGGCGGGGTAAGGAGGGTTCATTCCCTAGTTTTTTGGAGATTATGTCTTCAAGGTGGGGACGTTGAGTTCATGAGATATGAGCTGTTGAGGTTGTGAGATATGTAATGAGGAAGAGAATAGATATGTGGATCTCTGGCCGATAATGAGCCTCCTGTCAGTGAAGATGGCACCTGACAACTAATAATGAGGCTGTGGCAGTTGGAGATGGATATAGCAATGGTAGGTGAAAGTGAAGTTTGGACTCTTGAGTCAGTATGTTAAATGACTCTAGTTTAGATGATTCTACAGAAGTTTTAAAGGAACAGTATGATGCCAAGTTGTTGCAGTTAAAGTTTGAAATAAGCCTGTGTGATTGAGTAGCCAAGTCATTTATTTTGACCAGAAGGTGGTTACCCTGGAGGATTACTCACAAATGATTATTTTATGATTGAGCAAAGCTTTGAAAGGAGAGGAAAGGTTTGACTGTATTGAGTTTATGAAAAAAATGGCACTTTTGAGACATTTTCTAACAGATTGCTGGGAACAGAAAAGCCTCATTGATTGTGATAATCAGTGTCTGACAGAATTTATGGTTGACCAAAAGTGACTGCGGTACAATTTGTAATTTTTTGTATGAAAACTAGCAGACTTGGTCACATCTGTGGTAACTGGATAAAAGGATTACAGTTGAAGTAAGTACAGTAGTGGTACATTATGATTTCTTACCGAAGACTGCACAACAGCTAAAAGCACAGGTTCTGGTGGCCATAAAACAATGTTGATGGTGCAGACTCTGGTATAACAGTTATCATAGTGGTTCATAAGCCATTTCCCCTGTGGTGGGAGATACACTACAAGGATTACCTCAGTGACTAAACTGGCTTAGGAATCATTGGTTATAGAACCAGAGAACAGAAATGGCTGTCCTGACATTGTTGGATTGGAAGACTGGGAGGACTATAATGATGAACAAGAGGAAGACAGAAGTGAAGTTACACTTTTTTTTTTAGGTTGGACATAATGGGAAGAGAAGGATATGTGATGTGACCTGGGGCAATGGGCAATTCCTGATATCTTGCCAAGTATATAGGATGGGTAGGTGTTTACTGAATAATTACAGTAGATGTAAACAGTGCTTTTGCTGACATTTGGCTGCAAGTATACTTGAAGAGAATTCAAGAAAGTTGGCACTGTGGGCAGTAAAATAGCTCTGTTTTGGTGATAGGGTTAAAATTACTGCCATAGCTGTGTCTGCAAAGAGTGCCTGCTATTGGACAATAGTGAATTTATTAAATCTTCTCTGACTTATATCTACAGTATACCTATATCTATATATCTATCTATCTATCTCTCTCTCTCTGTACATGTATATCTGATTAAGTTGACTCTACTAGTTGGCTAATAAGGCAGTTCAAACGGATGCTTCTTTCTAATAACATTTGACCTTTTGTGAAAAATGTAAAAATTTTATGTTATCTCTATCTTTGAGTGTATTCAATTGTCAGACTTGCACAGTAGAGTCTGCCTTGCTATACATGTTATGCTAGTTATAGATACTTAACAAAGTTTCAGCTATTTATAAGTATTTTTTATAGATAATGCTCATATATGATAAATAATTTAACCCACTCATCAAACATTATATAATGCCAAATGTAAAAATACTAACTTACTAAAACGTATTTACAGTAATTAATTCACACATTCAAAACTACAATGCATGTAAATATATGTTTATGTTTTTGTAAATTAGATTATGTTAAAACACTATCATTTGGAGGTAATTTCAACTATTTAAAAGTGAAAGAATTAAACTGGTAAATCTTTTTATAAGCTGATAGATTGCCAGGTTTAAAAAAAAACATTAAGAACAAGTGTTTGTTGAAAAATTAATTTTTACAATATGCTATTTATGTGTATTGTAGTTTTGAATGAGTGAATTAATTTTTGTGAATACATTTTAGTAAGTTAGTGTTTTTGCATTTAACATATAATGTGTGTTTTTTATGAATGTAACCTTTAACATTTTTGGAGGGAAATGTCACATAACTGAATGGGAGATTATTTAATGAATGTTTTTTGCTGCACTATATGTTTCTGAAGAAGTCTTTGTAATACATTAAAGATGAAAGTGCTAAAACGTATATTCACGTTACAGTTTGTTTCTTGAAGTTATAGTAGCAGTTATAGCTGCAGTTTTGTTTCCACAGCATTTTGGTCATTCACCTCAGTTATTTATCAGGTTCAGTGTGTCCCTTTTCCAGTTGACTGGTCTTTTTAAAAGTTTCTGATTTTTTACTTCCGCTTTTACTTTTAATATTTTTGTTTTTCTATATTTTGTGTGTGTTTTTCTTTCTTCTATATATAATATCTGTTTTAAGTGCCACTATTGTTTTTTAAACTAGACATGGATAAGCAAACAAGTTTGTGTGGACATAAGATACCATGACAGGATCTTCATAAATAATGTGAAGTCTAACTGGGTGTTCCCCATTTATTGTTAGACTATGAAATATATATAAGGACTTTGGCTTTAGAGAGTTGGCCGACAGAAGAAATAAAGTGATACTTAAAGGTCAGCTTCTCCTGGATCCAGACATGCCCAAGAGCAAAACACACACACACACACACACACACACACACACACACACACACACACACACACACACACACACACATACAGACACACACTGAAAAGCACCGTAAAAGGTAAAGAGCTGGATCCAAATAAGAAACTAATGAATCCAATATCTTTGACCTCAGCTGTAAAACAACCTAGACTAGAGGAAACCTTGGAGCATATGCCAACTTCCACCTCTGGCTGTGGACTCCATCATTGTGGCAGCAGCCACAAAAAGATTGGTCTTTGACAGCTACTCTTCCATCACCCAATAAGGAGTATGGGCTATGGATAGACTATGGAAGTGGGTGGTTGCTTCGGGCATCTTTGCACTAAGGGTCTTTAATTACTGCACACACATTAACAGGTTCTAGAGAGCTCTAGGTCAACAAACCTATCTACTCTGAAAAACACTGTTGCAACAGACACTAGTACATAACTTGAGACAACATTAACTGCTATGTCCAGCATAACTAACCTTTTCATGCACATGATGCACAGAATGGTGGCTGGAGTGGTTAAGGCAGCTGGGTTGGACATAGCTATGAGACATGATGTCTGGCTGCCCCTATGCAACTTTGCAGACAACTTCAAGGCATCCTTCACTAACACTCGCTTTGACTTTTCATTCTTATTTGGCCTCTCAGTTGAGGAAAGAGTGCAGAAGTATGAAAAAAGTTATAAGACTCTTTCTGCCATCAGAATAAAGTTTGAAGCTTCACAGAGACTGTATACTAGAAATCAAAAAAGGACTCCTCCTTTACTTTCTGAGAGGGGAGGCTGCGTCAGAGGTAGCCCCTTTAATAAATACTGGCCCAGAGGCACAGGCAGAGGGGGTCTACAAAACCAGGCATAAAGTGGTCCCTTTTCATATTGCAAGCAACAGTATCCCGGAAAATCTGCCTGACCATTCCACTCTGGAGGCAGTCGAGGGAAATTTGTTCATCCATCCTTTTGCATGGCAGGTCATCATGCTTGACAAGTGGATAAAAAAGAAAATATCTAGAGGTTATTGCATTCCCTTTTTTCTAACTCCACTCCTACCACCAGACCATTGTTCCACCCAATCAGGCAAAAGCAGCTAAAACAGAGAGAAATTCTGTTCTCAAAAAAAGAGCAATCCACGTGGTCCCAGCAGACCAGACAGAGTCAGGTTTCTGTTCAAGGTTATTTTTTTTGGACCAAAAAAGCCCAGGTGTTCAGACCACTCTTGGACTTAAGTCCCCTAAACAAATATGCTCAAACGATCCAATTCAGAATGGTTGTAGCGCAGTCAATACTACCTTGTCTCAGGGCAAACCATTGGATGTTCTTAAATGATCTCCATGATGCCTATCTTCATGTAAAGGTTGTGTATGAGCTGAGAAAGTGCTTGCGCTTCTGCATAGGAGCCAATCATTATCAGTTCATGTTCCTACCACTTGGACTCACCACAGTCCTCAGAGTGTATATGAAATGCATGGCTGACATATGACTCATGGAGTACAAGAGCTTTCTGTACCTGGACAATTGTCTCCTGGTTGCTGTCTCAATAGTGTCACTTATCAAAGCCAGAAATTACCTTCTTAATCTTTGTGTCTTACCAGGCATAACAGTCAGTTCTCCAGATTCAGAAATCCTGCCTGACATCCACTCAGATTATCCCATTTATAGGATGCAGAATAGACACTACCCATTCTACAGTTTCTCTATCCCAAGAAAGACTTCAGACCTTGAGCAAAGCCATCCAATCACTTCTGTTCAGCACTGTTCCTTCTGATGCTTTAGTTCCAGGTTTCATGGCCTCTTCGACTCTAATGGTTTACTTTGCTTTTTTCCACATGAGAATTTCACAGTGGCTTCTTCAAGCCCAGTTGTCTATGACTATGGATGCCTGTTCTCTGAGCTAAAGGAGGCCATTACAAGGGGAGGATGATCCAAGGTCAGTGGTCAGATATAGATACTGTTTAACACATAAATGTCGTGGAGTTAAGGGTGATCCTCCTTGTATTGCAGGAACTTCAGGACCACCTTCCTTAGGGAGTAATCTCCATCTAAACAAACAATACGACAGTGGTTTGGTCCATCAGCAAGCAAGAGGGAACCAGATTATACCAATTATGTCAGGAAGCAGTGAGAATGTGGCAATGGTCAGTGACCTCAAACCACTTTCTTTTGGCAAAATACATCCTCAGGGTTTGGAAATGCTTAGTGAACAGGTTCAGCAGGACTCTCTTCATGCTCTCAAGAGTAAAATCTTTCATCTTTAGGGCACCCCTTGCTCTGATCTCTTCTCCCCTGTACAGAACACCAAGTGCAGAAAGTTCTTTGCCTTGATTCTCCCAATGGAACAATCACCAAGGGATGCTCTACTAGAACAATAGCCTCTGGGGTGGCTTTATGCTTATCCAGTCCTCCTGCTGATTTCCAAGTTCCTGCAGAAAGCAGTAAGTTGCAAGGCAACAGTCATCCTTGCAGCACCCTTCAGGACTAGACATATCTACATTTTCCTCCTGAAACTGCATCTGTGGAACCTCCCTTGGCTTCTGTATCTCATTCCAAATCTAATTATTCACCCCTCCAGGAAGCCACACTCAGGCATTCTGAATATGAAGTTAACCTCTTGGTTTCTACAATTCCAGTAATGGCCAAAGATCAGTCTCTCACTGAGGAGGTGATTAGAATCCTTATAACATCCTAGAAATATTCCATATGTAAAATCTACCTCAGCAAATGGAAGCAATTTGCCCTCTGGGCTGACAGTCAAAACACTGACCCCTTTTCTGCATTGGTTTGTGACATCCTGCATTTTTTAGAATCTATCTTTCAGCTTGACTCTTGTTACTCCACCATCAAAGTCCAATGAGCAGTGATCTCTAATTTTCTTGTAGGGTTGGAGATCTGAAATTTCTGTACTGGAAAAAAAAAAATTCTAGTTGCCATCACAACTTGCAAGAAAATCTCAGAAGTGCATCTTTGTCCCTGCCGTACATCCTTTTTCACAAGGATGGGGTGTCACTTAGAACTAACCCCTCCTTTGTTCCTAAGATAGTTACATAATCTAATTTATATCAACCACTATATTTGCTTGTGTTTTTTTCCAGACTATTCAAACAAAGGAGAATATATTTTACATACCTTAGATGTTCACAGGCAGTTACATTACTACCTTCAAAGAACCAAATCATTCAGGAAAAACTCATAACTTTCTATTTCCTTCTCCTCTAATAAATTGAGAAAGGATGTGTCAAAGGTCTCACTGACAAGATGACTGTCAGATTGTATCACCTTCATTTATACCAGCCAGAACAAGCACACTCCGCAAAAGTTGTGGCCACCTCTACAGCATTCTACAGGTCCTCTTGTATAAGTGACATCTGTAATGCTGCTACTTGGTCATCAATACACACTGTTATTAGTCATTACAAGTTGCTGCTTCTCAAACATCTGAGCTTTGCTCAGTGCTGCTGTCCTGAAAGGCCTCCTCTCATGAGGCCACCTGGAAAGTTTTATAGCTGGGGATTCTGGCCCATATGTTGGATCAGATGGACAAACTGAATAGGATACAAAAGTTATGTACTTATCATAATGCTAGATCCTTTTATTCATATCCATCTAATATGACAACCCTCCTGCCATTCCTTCCTTTCTGTTGCAAAACCTGAAGGATTGTTTGGTTCTGCTATGGATTTTGTTTCCTATTAGTATATTCATAAGTAGATCTTCAGGCATCAACCAAGATGTGAAGTAAATCAGGGGACAGGTGCATTATGGGAGGACAAATTCTTAAGGGGCTTGAGGCTGGAGCACTGATGTTGCCAGGTCAGATCTGACAAGTGGCTGAAGGAGCCATACGTCGTATTGGATAGACATGAATGAAAGGATGCACCATTATTGTAATTACATAATTTTTGTTTCACATTATATCCAATAATAATAAATACCTATTGTGTATCACCTGATTTATAATTTAAAGTAGAACATAGTACTAGGGTGCATCATTGCAGAATAACAGTTTGTAAGGAAGCACACGTAACTACTGCTGATTAGTAAAGCAAATGGTCACACATTGCGTTATTATTTACCATGTAAGCAGCATTATATTTAGTGTAGTAAAACTGTGAATATAAAAAATGGAGCAGCACATTGTCATATGAGTGCAGTCATAATGTTGAACAGTAGAGGACTATGTGCTTCTGATATAAATGTGCATTTCATTAGTGGCAGGGTACCGGCACTACAGCTGAATATATACAACTGATGCTAATGTTCAGCGTATTACCGACATAGCACCATGCATAAGATGTACATTTTTAGTACATAGCAATAGAAGACTTTAAAGACCAGTTATTAATCTCATCTGATATAGAAATGTCAGTTTAATACTATGTTCACAAAGTAATGAAGTTGTATCTTGCATAAAACAATGGTATTGTACTTAAATTAACTACTGTCTCCTAAGTTCAGATTCATTGCTGTTGGTATCATTTGTCTTAGATATCGCGAACATGAATCAATATACAGAAAAGCTTCATCTAGCCTTTGATCAAATATGGGAGATAAGTAGTCTATTGATATTGCTGACTTCTCAGACTTTATAATTAGGCAAGAAATTATCGAAAACTTTTCATCCCCAGCAAGCACTATAATAGCTAAGAGTTAAATGTTTGCTTTATTGTGTGGCATTATCGGTATTTCATTGCTATGGATGCTCATGCCATTCCTTTGCCATTCCACATTGTTGAGAGCACAGTGGTAATCAACATGTGTTATGTGTATATTTCATATGATTTCTTTCATTACCTTAAAATGTTATTTTTTAGACTTCAGAAAGAAGACGAGGTGCTTATATGAGGGTCTAGCAGGCAAAGAATAATGAGGGCCAAGATGTTTATTTACTGGGATGGAGGAGGTTGTTATTTCTTAATTTTACATTATTCTGTCATGCTTCTCAACTGTGCAAATTTTAAATACCAAGATAAAAGTATTTTTATGTCCATATAATTAGAAAACATGTAAGATTTACCTGAGGTTCTCCACTTTCTAAGCCTACCTGCACCATTTTGTGGCTAGGTATATTGGTTAAGAACACAAAAAGAAAATTCTAACAAAGCTAGACTTTCCACTGTGTGATACCTTAAACCTCTTGTGTCAGAGGCAACATGGGATATATGCAAATTACCCTTTGAGGATATCAGGTGTTTCAGCTAAATGGAAATTCTGAATGCCCATGACTTTTTCTTTTACTTTTAAGTCTATTTATGGACAATTTCAGACCAATAAAACCAACTCCCTGGCTAGATATATTGGTGATAGAGTGATAGTAAGAAGTAAGAATTCTTGTATCCAGGGACATTTTTACATTGTTGGCTTACTCTGTTTTCGAGGGAAGGCCCAAAAGTGCTATGTTGTGTGTTTATAAATGACTTCCTTTCTAAAGAGGCATCTCTCTGGGGAGGATTCTTAGCTTTTCCCAATTTAGTTTTATACACCATTTGATTGTTTAAAAAGGCAGCAGTCTTTGAAGTAGATCATTTCTCAGTGTATTCTGTTTGGAGTGACGTGGTCTGTAGAGGGGGAGATAAAGTGACACTGAGGGTAATATGTTTGACTCAGGTCAAGAGTCCCATAGTGAACATTTTTAGGTAGTGTGTTTCCTACACCATCTTGATATCTCTTTGGATTGTGATATTCTCAAACAGTTTTTGTCTAAATCAAAGACGTTATCAGCTATGTGTGCTGAAGTGATCTTACACTGCTGGAGGTGCAGTAATGCAGCTCTTGGATGAAAGTGAATCAACACAGATAACAAACAAATAAATAAAACAGATAATATATGTTACAGCGGCATCTGCACCCTTTTAACTTACTAGTAAAAGTAGCATCTAGGGCAGTAAGTGACATGCATCTAGGCTGACCCTTAAGGTTTATGTGCTAAGGGCCTTATTAGTTTATGAAACAACATCATGGAAAGACTGCAGTCTTAGCTTCTCTAGTTCCTTCATTAAAGAATGATTAATGATGTTTACTATAAAACCAGCCAGGTTAACTTGAACTTGCATCTGAAACAGCCCAGACAGTTAATGCACTGGAAGAATCAACATTTCCTTTGTACAGGTGAGTAGGTACAGAAGAAAATTAAAGAAATGGATTTGTGTAGGGACACAGGCTTGTGAGTACTAGAGATGTGCAGTTATGAGACCTTGATGCCTTAGTATTGGTTTACTTATTTACATTTGGTAACTGGGTAGTGTCTGACTGGGCTATGAACAAGCCCATTTTCAGTGGAGACATGGGGAGGAAAAGCTCCCAGAAAAGTAGGTTTACAATATTTATACTAAGATATGCTAGTTACAGTATTAAAAAAATTACTATGAAGGTTTACATAATAATAAATACAGTGTAAAAGCAATGTAATACAAGATGAAAAGTCACACCTCAAACCAGAAAAGTCAAATATGATATAAATAACAACAACAATAGAAATCAAACAATATTTATTTATATAGGTAGAAAAAAACACAGTAGGCAGGAAGTGTGTTTGCTTAGCCAGGGGTAGTACAGGAGCATAACCAGTGATTGGAGAAATAATTTGTGAGTAGCTGTTTGAAGCTATGGGTATTAGGTATAGATAGCAAATGCTAGGAAGGGAATTCCAAGTTTTGGCTATAGAGTAGCTGTATAAAGAATCACCATAGGTGTTGTGGGTTTTGATGTCTTTGAGAAAGTTTTATCAGCAGACCTGAGTGAGGTAAGGTTGGAATAGGGTTGTACGAGGTTAGATAAGGCTGGGCAATAGTCGGGGTATGAATAGCAAAGTGAGCAACTATTAGTTGGTTTAGGGCTAGTAAGTGTGTCAGTTTAGCTTAGATTTTGGAGGGCTATACAATGGTGAGTTCTATGGGGAAGGTTTGGGGCAAATTTGACCATTTTATTATAGCAAGCTTCTAGGCTATTTAGACCAGATTTATGAACATTTGTGAAGATTTATGAGTAATAGAGAAGGGTGGAAAGTAGCTGAGTTCTGGCAGTAGCAATTCTAGTATGGTTAGAAAGATATGGTTTTGCCCTGTAGAGAGCATCTAATTTTGTGTGGACTTTTTTGATTGTTAAAGCAATATGTCTGTCAAATTTTAGGTTACAGTCTAGGGTAACACCAAGGAGTTTAGTATATTCGACAGGTTCAATTTTTGTATCATAAGAGGCAAAGATAGAGAAATGCTTTTGTTGGTTTTATTGGAGGGTCTAGAAAATATCATATGTTTGGTCTTGTTTGGGTTTAGAATCATTTGGTGATCTGAGAGGTATTTTTCAATATTATTAAGGGCAGTTTGAGACTTTACTTGGAGTTCATTAATGGAGGGGGCAGAGCAGATAAGGGAAGCATTATCGGCATGTTGTATAATAGAGGCAGGCGATGCTGCAGTATAGAGATCATTGGTAAAGATAAAAAAGAGAAGTGGGCCTAAGATAGAGCCTTGTGGGACACCAACAGTAATGGGCAAAAGGGGTGATAGTTTATGTTCCCATAAGGTGGCTTGTTTACAGCTGGAGAGGTAGCTGTGGAACCATTGACGTGCATTGGAGCTGAAACTGAGAGTCAAGTTTGTTTAGGAGTATTTGATGGGATCCAGTGTCAAAAGCTTTTGCCATATCGAGGAAGGTGGCAGAGACAATACGGTTATTGTTTCTGAGGTGGATTACAATATTGGTCAAACTTAATAGGACAGTGTTAGTACTATGTTTGGGGCAGAAGGCATGCTGAGTAGAAGATAGAAGGTTATGTGTTAGAAGGTGGTCTAGAGTCGGTTTATGAAGGCATTTTTCTAAGATTTTGACACGTGGAGAAAGTATAGCTATGGGCCTATAGTTAGAAAGTTTGGTAGAGAGGCCTCCTTTGTGAAAGGGTTTGACATGAGATGCTTTCCAAAGCAGGGGGACATACTGTTCAGAGATAGAGTGGTTAATAAGAATAGATACACGATATTATAGCAGGCCTCAAGTCCAATGGTTTCTTGCAAAAAAGTGGCCTCACATGAGTTGATTTACTTGCTTTGAAATTCAGATATGTAAAATGTCTTTACAGCCCCCCTTAGCAGAGGGAAGAAAAGTATGCAGTTAGGTTTTCTAAGTTATCCGGAATCCTCTTTTCCACCCTTGCCCTGACTCAAGGAGGACTTTGAATAAAAAAGGGACAACATGATTTAAATGTGCTTGGTTGCTTTCTATGTATGTTTTATTGTGACAAATTTCTGTTTTGATTATTTCTTTTTGGCTTCAGCACTTTAGAAGATTTTATTATGATAAGACTTGTATTTCTGTATATTGAATTAGTATATCTTAAGCCATAAAGAGAAATACAGCGTTCAGAGTTTCTAATATTTTTGAATGAAATATTTTTTCTTTCCCCAGTTTAAATATTTCACTGCGTGTCACTGTTGGCGCTATTTTTGATTATGATCTGCTGTGTTGTATTTTGCTTTTTCAAGTTTTTCTCACCTTGGCTGTTGGTTGCAGGTGTCCATATTTTCGTTTATCTCTAAGTGTTCTTTCTGTTAAAGGCACCAACACTTTCATTCATTTTCATTGTCTTTGTGTTGTGTTTTTGAATCTGCTTTTAGCTGAGGCATGTGTCCAGCTAAAAAAGTGATAGCCTGGATCATTGTATTTACCAGTACTGTATTGACCTATTACATTCAAATGGCCCACCTTTAGACACACCTGTTTTAATCATCAGTATGCTGTAAACTTAGGAATATATACATTTATGATTTTTCTTAATTTCTACCACATTCTAACAAGTGTGTTTATAGTGGAAATATTTTGGGCACCTTAACATAAGCCTAAGTACTTGACTAAGATAGAATTACAGAATTTTTTTTTCCTGTCTTTTGACCAGGAGAGCCCAATGGGCAATTTATACCTTTTTAGGGGAGTCTCAGGACCACTGTTTGGATATGTACCCAGAGTCACACACTAGGTAAATGAAGGTGAAACAATCAAAGCCTTTACCCTGAATGCAGGAAATAGATCACTAATATCTCATGGCTTTAGTCCTCTGCACTAATTAGCATACAGTTATGGCCACTAATACGGTTGCAACCTCAATACATAATATCCACGCATCTCCTAAAATCATTTATCAAATCTCCACAAAGCCAATAATATTTCAGCTCCATTTGGCTTTGTTTGCTGAAGTCCAAGAGACATATTCCTTGTCTAGCTCATATTTTTCTGTACAAATCTTAACATGTATTGTATTTATGGGAGGAGCATTCTGACCACACTCAGTATCTAAAATAAATACATTGTGCTGAGTTATGTGAGATTCCCTTCCCTATTTGGATGTTACTTCAGTATATACATATATATATATATATATAGAGATATATATATATATATATACATATATACATATAAATGCTACCAGTCCTGAAACTTAAGTGACAACTGCTGCCCTTCAACAGTAGTTTTTGCATCCCTCTGGTTCTGCCCCTAGCTTTGCATAGGTTCATAGGTAGGTACTAGGCTATTGGCCCTAGGGCCTATATAAGCCTAGCCAAACAGTGCCCTGGCTTTTGCCACCCAAGAAAGTTATTTTTCTGTGCCCCTGTCAAGCAGAGCCACAGAAGTGATCCCCAGGGTGAATTTCCTATCTCCCATCCAATCATCAAGATTTTTCTTGAAGATTGCTAAAGAGGTGCTTTGTTTGATACAGATAGGTAGTTTGTTCCAGAGTATGGGAAGCCTCTGGGACAAGAATCTATCCCTCCAGCATGTTCTGTTTATTGTGGTGATAAGGTTTAGGTCCCTAGAGCATGTAGCTTGGAGGGATTGGGATTTCTTTACGTGGAATATGTCCAACAGCTCTGGGTTTGACATAGCTTTGTATGTTAGGCAGAGATCGCCTCTGTGTAGGCGATATGCGACAGAGTAAAGCTGGAGTTTTTTGAGACGGTCCACATAGGGCATCTGTTTGAGGCCAGTAATCCTCTTTGTGAGGTATTTCTGTGGCCTTTCCAGTTGTTGTACATGTTTTGTGAGGTACATACCAAAAGGGGTGTTGTACTCTATAATGGGTCTAATGAGTGATGAGTAGAGGGGAACAATGACCTCTTTTTTCCTGGATGAGAAACCTTTTGTGATGAGGTGTGCCACATTGAAGGATTTCCTGACTACTGTGTCAATGTGATTATCAGAGGAGAGACTACTGTCCACCTGTGTCCCACGGTCTCTTATCACACTTTCAGTGTTAAGTAGACTACCGCCTATGTGGTAGTTCATGGGTGCAGAGTTTTTAGCAAAAGGGATGACAATGCGCTTTTTGGCATTGAGCTTGAGGCCACGGCTTTGACATCAGGCATCTGGCTCAGTGAGGCCCTTTTGTAGGATGTCCACATCATTAGGAGTTTTGATAATGGCTCCTAGTTTGCAGTCATCTGCAGACTTTGTTAGGCAAAGGCCTTCTGTGTTAGCCTGTACTTCAGAAAAGTAGATACCAAACAGGAGAGGACCTAGGACGGAACTCTGTGGTACTCCTCTTGTCACTGATCTGAAGTTGAATTTAGAGTCTGCTACTTTCACAGTGTGGGTTCTGTCAGTGAGCATCTGGAACCAAACCTCCATTGTTTCATTCACCTTAGTTTTGGCATTTCCTGTGCTGCTACTCATTTATTTCCTGAGCTGTCTCTGTACATGTACAGTAACCTTGATGCTGCAGTCTCATGCACTACCAAACTGTTAGCATTTGGGTCAGTCTTGAACCTTTTCCTTGATCTCAAGAAAGTGATATCTTACTCTGTGGGATTCCTGTATCTTGACCCCCCCCCCCAAAAAAAAAGCTAAAATATTAGGCACAGAACCTATTCTGTGCCTCTGACTGGCCCAGTCCATATGGTCTATAACAAGAAGCATGTGGTCTATCTCGTAAGAAATGGCTGTGAGAACTGAGATTTACAGCTGTGCTCATGTACGCTTCACTGAGTGACATCTTATGCAGCCTTGCATATCATCAAGCCCTTATCTGATAACCTGCCTACCCTTCACACTATGAGGCATTAAACAATAAATGACTTAGTTACTGTGATCAAAAGTCTTGCCTCATTTTATATATATATATATATATATATATATATATATATATATATATATATATATATATACTGAGTATGCATTGTATTACTAAAAAGATAATTTGAAATACTCTGTTTTATTACAGATTACTTGTTTGAACAACCCGAGTTTGCCTGCCATCCTCCTCTTCCACCTACTGTCCCTCTTACTTCTGCATCTGTTGCCTCATATCTGCTTCCCCATCCTTTAGTTTAAATGCAGTGATAATAATCCTTCTCTAACTCACTGTTTGTTTTATTTCACAGGTATTACCGCTCAGATAATTCCTGGAATATTGCTTTGCCAATTAAACAGCATCATCAGTACCACAGGTACAGTCCTGCTTTGCCTCCAGCTAGCATACCAGTAATCTGGCCAGTAGAAAAAGCATGGTCTGTGATACTTGAGTGTGGAATACTTTTCCTGTGCATGCCAAAAGCATGTTATCAATCTGTAATCCCTTCCTTACACCACTCCTTCTCCAGGAGTGCCTTTAGGGCCTACATGCTTTGCCATTGCCTTATTCCGTTGCACAGTCTGTAGCTGTTTAACTCATTCTCCTCCTTAGTGCTGTTTATTAGCGCATTTGTTTTTTGCATGAAGTGTCTATCCAGTATATTCTTCCTCGTGATCCAATATCTCTATAATAGCAATGGCTAGATACTATTCATAGTGTCTGCATTCTCTACATACTTCTTGAAAGTCCACTGAAACTCTTTCTTTAACTAGTCTGTGCTGCATCTGAATATCATTCCTAGAGGATATCACTAAGCTGTTCTTACTTCTTCTTCTTTTTCTTCGTCTGTTTTATACATATATATTTATTGGTCTCTATTGCCTTATCATACAGTTTCTTATTTCATGGGTATAGTACCTGTCAAACCTCCAACTGTCTGTATGTATTCCCCTTCTAACTAGTAAACTCTTCATCCCCAAGTCTGGTTTATTCCTCCGAACCACCTATACCCCCTTACCAGATAAAACAGCCCTATAATGCCACATTCTATGTACAAAGCCTGCTGTAATGTATACATACACACACACACACACACACACACACACACACACACACACACACACACACACACACACACACACACACACACACACACACACACACACACACACACACACACACCTGCGAAAGGTTGGCACACATTTACTTGCTCTGCTACCCTTTGCCCAGACTATAAGGTAGTTACTGCCACAGTAACTACCTTATAGTCTGGGCAAAGAGTAGCAGAGCGAGTAAATGTGTGCCAAGACTATAAGGTAGTTACTGCCACCAGACCTCCAAAGTCAGCTACTCTAAGGCTCTTACAAGAGTGCCCAATTATACTGAATAAAATTAATACTAATACAAATGGTAGGGTTTGACCAATGCAGTAAGGCTTTCAGGGGTGGCCACAATGTCACCAAATAAATATAAGTACTCTCAGTGGTTAAAATCTTCTCTAAAGGACCACCCACAAAGAAAATCTGTTTAAATATATTTAATAATAAATAATAAAAGAACATGAAAGTACTAAATATCTATTTATAATAAACAGCAGAGTTTCAATTACAGGTAATATTAAAATAACACAGATGGATAGACTCACACAGTTACAGAAAAACAGTACTTAACTAATCTCATCTATTTTTCTGATTGATCTAAAGAATTACTATTCCCTGGTTACTTACTAAAGCAATGCAAGATGAAGTGGGTGAGTGATCCTTTCATGTCAAGTTTCAAAAACAGACTGCTCTGAGACTTCTGTCTCATCAAGTATTAAAACCATCCTTTCAGTGCTGGATTACAGAATGATGTGTTGGATTACAGAATGATATCACATACATTTGGTCATCTGACTTCTGGTTCCCATACTACCCCCCTTTACTAGAAACTGAAACAGAATTGTGCACATATGTGTTACCATACACACATATAAAGCTTTGCTAAGATGTGTTATAGATTCTGGAAGCCATAAAACCATTTCAGCACTTCCACCCTTCCAGGGTAGCAATTAGTTCACTGCTAATGACAATACAGGAGGCTTCCTAGTACATACTTTTAGTCTCTGGCTGCATTGAGACCTGTTGAGATACAATCTTTATGGCCTAAATTAAGTAATTTTATTTCAGGATATTTTTCTAAAAGTTAGCTGGGAATGAGCTTAACCTCTTCTGTGCCAGTATCCTCTGTTACAATATATGCGTTTAATCAGTTTCAATAGTACAGTCTGAAATATGTCTATATTTCTTTTGTGTCCAGCAATACACAATGTTGGTACAGTTTTAACACAAACAGCTTTGCAAATACATTTGTCAACACAAACATCTGTACAAATTAGTTTGATATATAAATGACATATAATTCTTTACAAATCTCCAGCTAGTTATGCTGGCATATGTTACACATCCATTGCCCTACTTCTCGTGGCATAGCTGGCAATAACTCACATTGCATATCTCCCCTCCCCTTTGAAAACTCAAGCTAGTTTTTCAAGTGACCCATGAGAAACATTGCTTGAGGGAAATAACCCTGTCTGGGAACACATTAACCCATACCCTGTCTTGAAAGCCGAGCTGCATTGGCATTGCTGACCCCACTACAGTGCTGCACTGTCATATCATATGCCTTCAACCCTAGGCTCCATCTTAATGACTTGACATTTTTCTGGCTGGCTAGATGTAGCTATAAATACCTCTTGGAGTCCTCCTGCCACCTACTATAAATACTTAGGATAATGGGCCCTCCCTATCATGGTAAGGCTTCATTATGTTAACATGGTACAGTTTGTGCCACTACCTCTTGCCTAGCAGTTCTACCATGTAGTTAACATCACTGACCTTCCTTACCACATCAAAGGGTCCCTCCCAAACTGCCTGTAGCTTATTGTGTCTGATAGGAATGAGAATCATAACCTGTTGTCCTGCAGCATGCTCTCAGGATTAAGCATTCCTGTCATACCAGACCTTTTTCTGCTGTTGGGCTCCTACCAGGTTCTCTTGGGCCAAACCCATGAGTTCCCTAAGCCTTGTTCTGAGGTTTAGGACATATTCCACAACAGACTCCTTGTAGGATTCACAATCACCCTCCCACTTATCACAAATCAAATCTAAAGGCCTCCCTCAAGCTATGGCCATACAGCAACCCAAAGCATGAAAAATCTTAGGATTCCTGGGGTACCTGTCTGTATGAAAACAGCAGATGGGGCAAATATTTGTTCTACTCTCTCTTAAACTGGTCTGCAAATGCCCATAGAATGGTCTTTAGTGTAGAGTTTAACCTTTCCACAAGACCATTAGTTTGGGGGTGGTAGGGGATCGTCTTTAGGTGCATCACACCACAGAGCTCCCACAGACGATCCAGCAGGTCTGACATGAAATTGGCATGTCTGTCACTCAGTATTTCCCTCGGCAAACCTACCCTGCTGAAAATCTCTAATAAAGCATTTGCCACCTTCTCTGCCTCTATGGAGGACAGAGCCACCACCCCAGGGTATCTATTAGCATAGTTTACTACCACCAGGATATACTTCTTCCCTGTGGAACTTGGGGTACTCAGAGCCCCCACAATATCCATAACCACTCTCTGAAATGGCTCCTCAATCACAGGCAAAGGCATCAAAGGAACCTTGACCTTGTCTCCTGCCTTGACTACTTTTTGACTTTGCTCACACGTCCTGCAGTACCCTGTTACATCCCTTTCAATCCCAGGCCGATAAAAGTTCTGAATAATACATCTCTTGGTATGCCTTATGCCCATATGACCTGCAATAGGAATGTCAATGGCTATGGCTAAAAGTGCTAGATGGTAGGCTCTAGGCACTACCAATTGCTGTATTACCTCACCCTCTAGTCCTCTCTCAGTGATCCACTCTCTATGCAGTAACCCTTTTTTCCAGTATACAGACTCCCCTTTTCCTTGAGAATCAGGTGCCTCTTTAGCTACCTCCCTCAAGCCCCACAATGCAGGGTCCAAGAGGTGAGCCTGTCTCAACTCTGTCTTTGTGACCCTTCCCAACTCCCTTTCCACAGGAAGCCTGGTATCCCCTGACAGTGGTGCCTCACTGTCAGCCTAGGTACTACCACTCACCTCTGCCCTTGCAGTCCCTCTGTCCAAGGGAACATCAGTACCTACCAGCAGCTGTGGCTCACCTTCAGGCTTACTACTACAGGGTAGCACCCTTCCTGAAATAGCCACATCACCAGCCCTGGCTTCAGGTGTGGGGTCTGTCTGGATCTTTCCCAGGCTACCAGATACACATGCCTGTCTCTAAGCCTGACTGTGTGTAGCTGCATGCACACAAGGTACTGCATTATCAAAATCATTCTCTATCAAGACATCTGCAGGGATATCCTCAAACACACCCACTTGCTTGCTTAATTTTCTACTCTTCCAGTCAAGGTCAACCCTGGCCAAAGGTATTTGGAATGGGGTCCCTCCTAAAGCTCTGACTGGAGTGGACTGCTCAAGCAAGTACTGCTCCTCTTTAACCACTGCAGGATTCACAACGGTTATGTCAAAGGTTGTGTCTGTCTTAGCAGTGTCCTGTTTTCCATCCACTAAGATAGGATATAAACTCTGGCAATAGTCTGGTACCCCTGTTGTCTCCAGACAACTTACCACTGTCATACTGTTATTCCGACTTGCTGGCTGCCCCACTTTTTGTTCCCCACCTTGCTTCTCTGGACATCTGTATGATACATGGCCCCATCGGTTACATTTAAAACATCTAACCTTTGATCATGTCTGTGTGCCTGAACTAGTGGCTTCCCCTGTTACTGGTGGACTCTCTTGGGGTGGTTTAGGCTGCCCACCATGGGGTCCCTTATATCCATGTGAAGAACTAGGTATCCCCTTCTTGTGGAGTGATGCCCTGCTTGGTAAACAGAATTCTTTTTCCCTATCTCATCTGCAGAGTTACACTACTGGTCTGCCAACCAGATTTTCTTATCCTCAGGCAAAGTGTTAAGGGCTTGTTCCCTCAACAAAAGGTCTGCCAGCCCTTCAAAAGTGGTGACCTGACACCCAGTCACCCACCTATGAAAATAAGTGCTTAACTCAGTAATATAATCGCATACCCTTTCATCTGCCTTGTGTCTCTGCTCACAAAACTTTTGTCTGTAAGCTTCAGGTGTTAACTTACAACATTCTAGTAAACATTGTTTTGCTTTATCATAGTTTAAACTATCAAAATCATACAATTTAGAAACAGCAGTTACAGCTTTACCATGGAATAAGGGGATCAGGAACTGTACCCAGAGCCCTTGGTCAACATTATAGAGTTTACATACTCTTTCATATATATGAATAAAACTATCAGAATTATTACCCTCTCTGAACTGTGGAAGAAATGCACTGACCTGTATTGCTTCTGGGGTTCAATTATTCCCTTCCACATTACCTCCACGACCCTGACAAAGGGTCAGCATTTTCCTCTCATGTTGACACTGCTTCTCATTTTCTTCATCCTCCAAATGCTGCAGTCTCTCTGCTGATTCAAATTTCAAATGTATGGTCTCCAGTTCAAGTCTCTTTAACTCCAGATGGATTTTTAAGTCCTCTGACTAAAAGGTGAACTGTCCTTTTTCTGAGGGCTGCAAATTCCCATCAACAAATTAGTTATCCTCCTGGTTGCTGGTCTGAGCTGCAACTAAGGCTGAAATCATTTCCTCTTTAGTCAGGTTGGCATGCAGTAGTCCTTTGGTTTTGCACACTTTGACCAGCTAGTTCTTTGTCAGCTTGCCATAATCCTTTGCTGACATCTTTGCCTGCTTTCTGTGACTAAACTAAATTAGCAAAACATAAATAAAACTGTTGTGAAAATGAAACCCTGTATGTTTACCTTGTGGCTGCTGAGAGTACAAACACCTTTATTACAACTGCTTCCAGGCTACAGAAGTTCAATTAATATCCACATCACTGCTCACCACTATGTGATGTCCCCCCTCTGGGCCAGTAATCAAGGAGCCTAAATTTTCACCACTGACACTGGTGAGGGATGTCCTGTATTTCCAAGTGCAGCTCTCTGCATCAAGTGCAATTTCCCATAAGAGCACACAGGGAACACACTCAGTCCAGAGGCTGGGTTTCTCTCTCCCTCTCTCTCTCTCTCTCTCTCTTAAGGGCTCCAGTAAGAATCCCCACTGGCATAGCTGTAGAGTTGAGTCCTCAGCCAAGTGTCCAAGACAAGTCCTCCGCCACTATCTCTATGAAACCAGTGCTCTGTGTTCCTTCTCCAGACAGCTGACACACGCACATTCTTTGAGATTTGATTTACACTCACACACACACACACACACACACACACACACACACACACACACACACACACACACACACACACACACACACACACACACACACACACACACACACACACACACACACACACGCACACACACACACACACACACACACACACACACCTGGGAAAGGCTGGCAGAGACTTACTCATTCTGCAACCATTTGTCCAGACTGTAAGGTAGTTACTGCCACCAGGCCTCCAAAGTCAGCTACTCTAAGGCTCTTACAAGGGTACACATACAAATGGTAGTGTTTGAGTGTTTGACCAATGCAGTAAGGCTTTCAGGAGTAGTCATTTGTCACCAAATAAATATAAGTACTCTCAAAGGTTAAAATGATCTCTAAAGGACCAGCCACAATGAAAAGTTTAAATATATTTAATAATAAAAGAACATGACAATACTAAATATCTTTGTATAATAAACAGCAGAGTTTCAATCACAGGAAATATTAAAATAACACAGATTAATAGATTCTCACAGGTACAGAAAAACAGTACTTAACTAATCTCAATATATTTTCCTGACTGATCTAAAGAATTACTATTCCCTGGTTACTTACTGAAGCAAAACAAGATGAAGTGGGTGAGTGATCCTTCTATGTCAGGTTTCAAAAACCGACTGCTGTGAGACTTCTCTCTCATCTACTATTAAAATATCACTTCAGTGCTAGATTATAGAATGACATCACATACATCTGGCCATCTGACTTATGGTTTCCATGCTACTCCCCTTTACTAGAAACTGAACCAGAATATTGCACATATGTGTTATCATATCACAGATAGAGCTTTGCTAAGATATGTTATAGCATCTGGAAGCTATAAAACCATTTTAACACTTCCACCCTTCCTGGGTAGCAATTAGTTCACTGATAATGACAAAATGTAAGGCTTCCTAGTACAGACTTTTTGTCTCTGGCTGCATTGAGACCTGTGAGATACAATCTTTATGGCCTAAATTAAGTAATCTAATTTCAGGATATTTTTCTAAAAGTTAGCTGGGGCTGAGCTTAACCACTTCTCTTCCAGTATCCTCTGTTTCAATGTATACATTTAATCAGTTACAATAGTATAGTCTGACATAAATGTATATTGCTTTTCTGTCCAGTAGGACACACATTTTTTAACACAAGCAGCTTTACAAATACATTTTTCAACACAAGCATCTGTACAAATCAGTTCGATATACAAATGACATATAATTATTTACAAAACTCCAGCTAGCTATGCTGCCATATGTTACACATTCACTGCCCTACTTCTTATGGTGAAGCTGGCAATTCCTCACATCACATTAGTCATAAAAAGGCTATATGCACAGTGGTACTGTGGTGCACTGAATAGCACCACCACCTTTACTGAAATCTTGGTTGAAGTGCTTTCTCTGTAGAGTTTGCATTATCACCTTGTGTCTGTACATATTGTTTTTCTGGTTGTTTTGGTTTCCTCTGTCTTCCTAAAAATGTACAGTATGTAAATTGGCATTCTGCAGTTTCCCTGTAGGTGGATGTGTATGTGCACACCTGCATACACATGCAAGCATTCTGTGATACACCATCATTTATACAAAATGGATTTTCAGTGCATTGTGACCATTGTGCCCACTGGCTGCCAGGATAGGCTCTGGTTCGTCCTGAAAAAGGATAAAGTGGATTATCTGAAAATGAATGGATGGATGAATGGAAGCATGAACAGATGATTTCCTTTTACAACAGGTGTTCAGTCCTAATGCACAGTGTGCCATTCTGTGGCAATATTCTTTCTCTCTTGAAAGTTACTGTTGTCATTTTCAGAATAGGAGATACAAGTCACATTAGAAACCATCTCTGTATTTCAATGATATTCCATCAGGGTGAAAAGAATCTAAGAAGTGTATGACATACTACTTACTCTAGCTTTGCCATTGTTTAGCATGCTTGCAATGATTTCAGATATGAGCCCAGCACTACCACAGTGATCTGTTTGCTGATACATCATACTGATAAAGAAAAATTGTGGTGGTCTTCTAAACAAATTGACATTTGTACATTTTATGGAGACTTTTATTTTTTTCAGTCACTCACTATTCCTTCTAAATTACCAAACACCTGGATGATGAGCAGCAGTAAAATTTAAGAAGAATGTATGAACCCTGTCTCCTCTCTTAGATGCAAAGAAATAAGTCCAGTATTTTCAGTCCAGCCTTCAGGTATTGGGAAACTACAAAAAGTAATTCTAAGAATGTAGATGTCTACTTTGTACTGACTTTGAAGGAATAGACTGCAAACCAAATTTTTAAAAGCATCACACCTGCTGATAGATCTTAGATTGTTATGGACCTCCACCAAAATGAGGTAATTGACATGCTTCCCTGGACTTTCTTGATTGCAGACTGCTCTTCAGTGGTGCGATCATTTTATGTAATGTTAAAGATATGCAGTAGGTCGAGTGGTAGCTATACATTGCCAGTAGGTGTGTCTGATACTGAAAAACGTCCTGGCAGTCTACTTCCATTTTTGCCCCATTTGCCTTACAAACTCTATGGATGGCAGAGGCTACTCACTGGGTAAGTATAGAATTTAGCTTCAGGTTGTAAGTATGGCTGCAATGCATTACAAAACCTGCAAAACTCCATTACCTAATCATCTGGTTTGCCTGCAGGCATGAACATCATTTTGTCCAATATACACATGCACATGTACACACAGAAAGACACACGCATTTATGTATGAGTATATATATATATATATATATATATATATATATATATATATATATATATATATATATATATTGCATTATGCTTATTCCAGCATGTGGAGAGAAAGGCACTCGTGCCAGTGGACAAGAACAAAGGGGACATCCACAACTGTGGGCAGTACAGAGGTATCAAATTCCTGTCACATTGCATGAAAGTTCTGGAGAGGGTGATTGACAAATGGATACACTGAGCAGTAGAATGTAAGATGGGAGATGAGCAGTTTGGATTCAGATCAGGATGCAGCACAAGTGATCCAAAGTTTGCAGTGAGACGGATAGCTGAGAAGAAGCTAGAGATAAGGAAAGAGTCTAACTGAGCATTCTTAGACTTGGAGAAGGCATATGACAAAGTTCCAAGACAGCTGAATTGGGCAGTACCGAAGTGCTTGCAAGTCCCAGAAACACTGGTAAAATTAGAGCAGGCTATGTACAAGGACCCAATGACTCATGTATGAACAGAGTTCGGTCACACAGAGGGATTCCCCGTTGGAGTAGGTGTACATCAGGGTTCAGGTCTGAGCCCAATGATGTTCATACTTGTGATGGACTACATTAGCAAACAGGTCAGAGGGGACAGATCAACAAAGTTTTTGTATGCAGATGATGTGGCATTACAGGCAGACTTTAAGCAAGAACTTCAGCAAAGGATAGGGAAATGGAATGCAAAACTGAAGACACATTGCATGAAACTAAATACAGATAAGACAGTGGTAATGGCAGGAAATTGGGGAAATCAGAAGAAGCTGAGAAGTGAGATAGAAGGGAAGACAGTGGAACAAGTTAACAACTTCATGTGGCTGGGAGGGCTGGTTGAGTAGAAAGGAAGTCTAAATGAAGAGATCAAAGATAGAATTAGAGGGGTTGCAGCCAACTGGCATAGAGTGCATGGTGAAGTGTATGACAGAAGAATGTCAAAGAAACTGAAAAGTAAGGTGCACAAAATGTGGTACAACCAGTAATACTGTATGGTACAGAATCCAGGGCAGTAAAGGCAGAGTAGATGAGGAAGCTAGAGGTGATGGAGATGTAGTGCCTGAGATGGGTGATAGGTTGCACACTGTATGACAGACAAATAAATGAGGATGTAAGAGCAAAAGCCATTGTAGCTCCACTTGCTGAAAAGATCAAAGAGAGCAGATAACTGTGATTCAGGCACATGTACAGAAAAGCAGAAAACAATCTGGTGAAGAAGAATTGGGACAGACAAGAAGAAGGTAAGAGGAAATGAGTGTGTCTACTAAAGAAGTGGCTGGATTGTGTGAGACAAGACTTGCAACAGTCAATAACGAGTGTCGAAGAAGGCAGGAGTGTAGCATTGCATCGAGAAAGATGGCTACAGTTAAAATAATACCCTGACTCCATTTAGAAAATAGGGTTGATGATGATGATACACACACACACACACACACACACACACACACACACACACACACACACACACACACACACACACACACACACACACACACACACACGTATATTACACTTATAGACTCTGCATATCTATCTATTTATCTATCTATCTATCTATCTATCTATCTATCTATCTATCTATCTATCCATCCATCCATCTATCTATCTATCTATCTATCTATCTATCTATCTATCTATCTATCTATCTATCTATCTTTAGCATTTATTGACCAGGAAAGCTCAACTAGGACAGAGCTTATTGTCTGCAGAGGCCCAGGGAGAAATGGTCCAGATACATGTCTTTCGAATGTGGGAGAAAACCAGAGTACCCAGAGGAAGCCCACATAAATGCAGCAAGGACATGCAGACTCTGTACAGAAGGCACTCCAGGCATAATGAACCACCTAAATATATATCTATATCTATATATATATATATATATATATATATATATATATATATATATATCTATATATATCTATATCTATATATATCTATATATATATATATATATATATATATACACACACACACACACATACACATATATATATATATATATATATATATATATATATATATATATATATATATATATATACATATATATATATATATATATATAAATATAAAACTTCCAGAAACACCTAGCCAATCTAGAGTCTTCTGTGTAATACGTTAAACCTCCTGTAGTGGTAGCCAGTGGGATAGATGCAATTGACCCCTTAAGGATATATCACTGTTTAAGCTACATGGCTTCTGAATGCCCATGACTTTCATGTCAGTAATGTTAGTTCTAAAACAAAGAAACAAACAAAAAAAAAAAACAATTGCAAGCTTGGATTACTCTATAGAAGAAAGTTCTGTCTTACCACCCAATGGATGATTAGCTATGGCATACACTGTGCTATTACCCAGTCCATGCAATGACAGGTGATGTGGCCACCTAGTCCCAGCACCATGTATGTAGCTTCCTTCTGAAGATGCATGACCACATGCATCATGATGAGCTGTCACATGCAAAACTGAGAGCTCAGGCAAAGTCTACACAACAAAGCCCCTAGGATGGTTATACTGGGAATGGGAAGAAGGTAGATGTGTAGGACTGTCAGAAAGGGGGAAGAGTTAGCAAAGGGACACACAGAAGGACAAGAGGAAGGGAGACACTGGGAAGAAAAATAAGAGTTGAAGGAACTGTATACTTTTTTTGCAGGGACAAACAGCCATTTCTTTTCTTTTTTCAGGTAGGGTAGAGGGAGAAGGATGCATGAGGAAAGTGTAGCTAGGAAGGAGAACATACGAATTGCAGCAAGGGAAAACAAATGAAAAGACAGGCAGAAAGTTTCAGGGGAAGTGTTGACATAAATGATGTAAAATGAAGGAGAGACATAGGGTGAGTAGAAGCGGTAATGATGAGGAGGACTGGACCACAAACTAGGGGGTGAGCGACACAAGGAAAGGGAACACCATGATGAACGACAGGGTGGGGGTATGACCGACTGACTGCCAAACTGCACAGGTTTGCACCAGAGGTGCTGGAAAATGCTGAAGTCTGGGGGTGTGGAGGTCCAGAGGGGCATTTAGTGCCCTGAAAAGGGCATGCTTATTTTTTTCGTCTACTGTTAACTGTGATAAAAGATGCACATGCATGGTACAAGTCGAATAGCTGCATATACGGCTAAGTGTAGCTGCATTAAGAATAATTCCACATGAATTTCTTATTAAAATAATAAATGAAATTGCTGCCTGTCATTAATCCATTCCAAGTGTGAGTGGGACATATACTTTCACTTGAATGTGTGGCCTTTGAGAAAACTATTCACAAAGATGACCTGTGTGATAAAAACCTGAATGAGTAAATGAAAGGAGGACAGAAGTTCAACACTTACACTACATAGTGGTGATCAACAGTTGTACTTGCAATATTGCATGGACATTATGGCTTAAATTTGTTTCTGGTCATAGTCCGACAGCCTAGTGCACATTTTATAATGTGAAAGTGGATACAGTGAAGATAGGAAGGGCATTTCCAAATTCAGAATAAAAAAATATACTGTGAGCTGTCAGCACTGTAGTCAGATGTAGACTAAAACCAGAGTCTATGCTTTTGCTTCCTTTGGTATGTGCTAGCATGTTGGAGACAATAAATGCTGATGTCTGAGTTTGATTAAAAGAACACAGATATATAGGCACAGTCACAGACTTTGCTACTTAAATCTGTATTAGGAGTTTTCAGTCCAACTAGTACTTCAACTGTAGAAAACAATATTAAAATGAAATGCAAATTTACATGTACACATTTTGGGTTATAGAAAAGTACCATTATGTAAGTAAACTTACTATAATAGTAGATATTCAAATGATCCCTGTTGCCGTAGACTAAGGTATATGTGTTACATCCTCCAAAGCTTCAGGGCACCTTCCATGCACCCAAACCATTAGCTGAGCTAAACTAGTTAAAAATGACAAGTTTAGGCACCAAGACCTTCAGAACTTTCGGCATGAGAGAGGGAGGCTGAGCCCTGAGAAGACATTGCTAGGAATAACGAAGGAAAAAAAACACAAATGCCCACACATTGTCATAAAAAAACACCAAAAAAGCAAGGGTGGGTGGGTGGAGGGAAGGAGTGTCTACTTCAGCAATGGTAATTCTGACATCTTCTGCTATGGCATATTTATTTACACAGCTGTACTAAGTTCATCTTATTGATTACTGCTGCAATAGCCTGAGCTGTATGGGTAGATTACCATAACTTAGAACAACCTGGAGTTGGATGAAGTAGGGCTCAAGACCCTCTGCAGAAAGGTTCTAGCAAAACTTGACCTAGACCTGCAGAAGGAATCTGGCTTATAATACTTTGTAAAAGTATGTACAGAGGACCCATTGCTGCTTTTAGAGTACTGCTAGAATTCAACCCCTTCCAAAATTGCAATAGCGTTATTGCAGTGGGAATAACAAAACATAATAACCTGAGATACCCATGTGGAATTGTCCCTTCTTACCTTCACAAGAAGTAAACAACTGATTGGAAGTTCTGACAGATTTTGTAATATCAAGATAGTACCTCAACTGTCTGTGGGCATTCAAAATATGATGTATTCTTTATCCCTCATTTTGGGGTACAGGGAAGAACATAGGGAAATGGATAGTTTAGCATTAAGTAAATTTGGATACCACTTTAAGCATAAAAGAAGGCTTAGTTCTCAAGAAAACGCTGTCCTGTGGAAAATGAAATAAGGTTGACCCACCATAAGAGCTTACAACTCAGATATTCATCTTGCTGAGGTCAGAGCAAGCAGTGAAACTGTTTTCCATGTTAAGAACCTCAAGTTAGCCAGATGAGCTGGTTCAAATGGAACAAGTGTTAGCTTCTCTAACACAAAATTATTGTCCCAAGGAGGAACCACTGGTTTTCTTGGAGGTCTGTTATGCAACCCCCCCCTTTCAAAAACATTTTGACTTTAGAATGCCATGAAAGACGGGGATCCATGGGCAGGCATGCTGAATTGCCAAACAAATGGAGCTTGATACATGAGTAAGATAGGCGATATGAAAGTAACTCTCCTCCATACTCACTTTGCATCATCTTGATAGACAACTCAGGTCCAGTAACCAGAACCTCCTCGAAGTGTATAAACCATTACGTGCACCTAGCAATTTCTCCTGTCTTTCTCCCTCACTTGCCTATGGAATTAACTTCCCCCCACATTCAAATTACCCAAAACCACTCCTCCTTCAAGACCATGCTCCATTCCCATCTATCTTCTCACTGGGAATGTTCATGCTCATAACGCATCTGACTCCCTCTATATCATTTCTGCTCCCCCATTCTTTTTTCTCCTTTCTCATAACTCAGCTTAGTGACTCCCTACATTTCATTTCCACTCCCTCTCCCTTTTTCCTTTCTCATAACTCACCCTAGTGACTACCTTCATTTCATTCCCACTCCCTCTCCCTTTTCTCCTTTCTCATAACTCACCCTAGTGACTCCCTTCATTTCATTTCCACTCTCTCCCTTTTCTCCTTTCTCATAACTCATCCTAGTGACTCCCTTCACTTCATTTCCACTCCCTCTCTCCTTCCTCCTTTCTCATAACTCACCCTGGTGGCTCCCTTCATTTAATTTCCACTCCCTGTCCCTTTCCTCCTTTCTCATAACTCACCCTAGTGACTCCCTTCATTTAATTCCCACTCCTTCTACCTTTTTCCTTTCTCATAACTCATCCTAGTGACTCCCTTCATTTCATTTCCACTCCCTGTCCCTTTCCTCCTTTCTCATAACTCACCCTAGTGACTCCCTTCATTTCATTTCCACTCCCTGTCCCTTTTTCCTTTCTCATAACTCACCACAGTGACTCCCTTCATTTCATTTCCACTCCTCTCCCTTTTCCTTTCTCATAACTCACCCTAGTGACTCCCTTCATTTCATTTCCACTCCCTGTCCCTTTCCTCCTTTCTCATAACTCACCCTAGTGACTCCCTTCATTTCATTTCCACTCCCTTTCCATTTTCCTTTCACATAACTCAGCCCAGTAACTCCCTTCATTTCATTTCCACTCCCTCTCCCTTTTTCCTTTCTCATAACTCACCCTAGTGACTCCCTTCATTTAATTTCCACTCTCCCTTTCTTCCTTTCTCATAACTCACCCTAGTGACTCCCATCATTTCTACTCCCTCTCTCTTTTCTCCTTTCTCATAACTCACCCTAGTGACTCCCTTCATTTCCACTCCCTCTCCTTTTTCCTTTCTCATAACTCACCCTAGTGACTCCCTTCATTTCATTTCCACTCCCTCTCCCTTTTCTCCTTTCTCATAACTCACCCTAGTGACTCCCTTCATTTCATTTCCACTCCCTCTCCATTTCTCCTTTCTCATAACTCATGCTAGTGACTCCTTCATTTCATTTCCACTCCCTCCCTTTTCCTTTCTCATAACTCACCCTAGTGACTCCTTCATTTCATTTCCACTCCTCTCCTTTTTCCTTTCTCATAACTCACCCTAGTGACTCCCTTCATTTCATTTCCACTCCCTCTCCCTTTCTCCTTTCTCATAACTCACCCTAGTGACTCCCTTCATTTCATTTCCACTCTCTCTCCCTTTTCTCCTTTCTCATAACTCACCCTAGTGACTCCCTTCATTTCATTTCCACTCCCTCTCCTTTTCCTTTCTCATAACTCACCCTAGTGACTCCCTTCATTTCATTTCCACTCCCTCTCCCTTTCTCCTTTCTCATAACTCACCCTAGTGACTCCCTTCATTTCATTTCCACTCGCTCTCTCTTTTTCCTTTCTCATAACTCACCCTAGTGACTCCCTTCATTTCATTTCCACTCCCTCTCCTCCTTTCTCATGACTCACCCTAGTGACTTCATTCATTTCATTTCCACTCCTCTCCTTTCTCCTTTGTCATAACTCACCCTAGTGACTCCCTTCATTTCATTTCCACTCCCTCTCCCTTTTCCACTCTCATAACTCAACCTAGTGACTCCCTTCATTTCATTTCCACTCCCTCTCCCTTTTTTTCTTATAACTCACCCTAGTGACTCCCTTAATTTCATTTCCAGTCCCTCTCCCTTTTTCCAGTCTCATAACTCACCCTAGTGACTCTCTTCATTTCATTTCCAAACCTCTCCCTTATCTTTCTCATAACTCATCCTAGTGACTCCCTTCATTTCCTTCCCACTCCCTCTCCCTTTCTCCTATCTCATAACTCACCCTTGTGACTGCCTTCATTTCAAATCACTCTCCCTTTTTCCTTCCTCATAACTCATCCTAGTGACTCCCTTCATTTCATTTCCACTCCCTCTACCTTTTTCCTTTCTCATAACTCACCCTAGTGACTCCCTTCATTTCATTTCCACTCCCTCTCCTTTTTCTCCTTTCTCTCAACTCACCCTAGTGACTCCCTTCATTCCATTTCCACTCCCTCTACCTTTTTCCTTTCTCATAACTCACCCTAGTGACTCCCTTCATTTCATTTCCAATCCCCCCTTTTCCTTTCTCATAACTCACCCTAGTGACTCCCTTCATTTCATTTCCACTCACACTCCCTTTCCTCCTTTCTCATAACTCACCCTAGTGACTCCTTTCATTTCATTTCCACTCCTTCTCCCTTTTATCCTTTCTCATAACTCACCCTAGTGACTCCTTCATTTCATTTCCACCCTCTCCCTTTTCTCCTTTCTCATAACTCACCCTAGTGACTCCCTTCATTTCATTTCCCCTCTCTCTCTCATAACTCACCCTAGTGACTCCTTCATTTCATTTCCACTCCCTCCCTTTTCCTTTCTCATAACTCACCCTGGTGACTCCCTTCATTTCATTTCCCTCCCTCTCCCTTTCTCCTTTCTCATAACTCACCCTAGTGACTCCTTCATTTCATTTCCACTCCTCCTTTTTCCTTTCTCATAACTCACCCTGGTGACTCCTTCATTTCATTTCCACTCCTCCCTTTTCCTTTCTCATAACTCACCCTAGTGACTCCTTCATTTCATTTCCACTCCCTCCTTTTTCCTTTCTCATAACTCACCCTGGTGACTTCATTTCATTTCCTCCCTCTCCTTTTCTCCTTTCTCATAACTCACCCTAGTGACTCCTTCATTTCATTTCCACTCCCTCTCCTTTTCTCCTTTCTCATAACTCACCCTAGTGACTCCTTCATTTCATTTCCACTCCCTCTCCCTTTTTCCTTTCTCATAACTCACCCTAGTGACTCCTTTCATTTCATTTCCTCTCCCCTTTTCTCCTTTCTCATAACTCACCCTGGTGACTCCTTCATTTCATTTCCACTCCCTCTCCTTTCTGTCTCTCATAACTCACCCTAGTGACTCCCTTCATTTCATTTCCACTCCCTCTCCCTTTTTCCTTTCTCATAACTCACCCTGGTGACTCCATTTCATTTTCACTCCCTCTCCCTTTCCTCCTTTCTCATAACTCACCCTATTGACTCCCTTCATTTCATTCCCACTCCCTCTCCCTTTCTCCTTTCTCATAACTCACCTAGTGACTCCCTTCATTTCATTTCCACTCCCTCTCCCTTTTCTCCTTTCTCATAACTCACCCTAGTGACTCCCTTCATTTAATTTCCACTCCCTCTCCTTTTCCTCCTTTCTCATAACTCACCCTGGTGACTCCCTTTCATTTCCACTCCCTCTCCCTTTCCTCCTTTCTCATAACTCACCCTAGTGACTCCCTTCATTTAATTTCCACTCCCTCTCCCTTTTTCCTTTCTCATAACTCACCCTAGTGACTCCCTTCATTTCATTTCCACTCCCTCTCCCTTTCCTCCTTTCTCATAACTCACCCTAGTGACTCCATTTCATTTCATTCCACTCCCTCTCCCTTTTCTCCTTTCTCATAACTCACCCTAGTGACTCATTTCATTTAATTTCCACCCGCTCTCCCTTTTTCCTTTCTCTCATAACTCATCTTAGTGACTCCCTTCATTTCATTTCCACTTCCTCTCCTTCTCCCTTTTCTCCTTTCTCATAACTCACCCCAGTGACTCCCTTCATTTAAACTCCACTCGTTCTCCCTTTTTTCCTTTCTCATAACTCACCCTAGTGACTCCCATTTCATTTACACCCCCTGTCCCTTTTCTCCTTTCTCACAACTCACCCTTGTGACTCTCTTCATTTCATTTCCACTCCCTCTCCCTTTTTTCCTTTCTAATAACTCAGCCTAATGACTCCATTTCATTTCCACTCCCTCTCCTTTTCTCCTTTCTTATAACTCACCCTGTTGACTCCCTTCATTTCATTTCCACTCCCTCTCCTTTTCTCCTTTCTCATAACTCACCCTAGTGACTCCCTTCATTTCATTTCCACTCCCTCCCCTTTCTCCTTTCTCATAACTCAACTTAGTGACTCCCTTCATTTCAATTCCACTCCTCTCCCTTTTCCTTTCTCATAACTCACCCTAGTGACTCCCTTCATTTCATTTCCACTCCCTCTCCCTTTCTCCTTTCTCATAACTCACCCTAGTGACTCCCTTCATTTCATTTCCACTCCCTCTCTCCCTTTTCTCATAACTCACCCTAGTGACTCCTTCATTTCATTCCACTCCCTCTCCCTTTCTCCTTTCCTCATAACTCACCCTAGTGACTCCTTCATTTCATTTCCACCCTCTCCCTTTTCTCCTTTCTCATAACTCACCCTAGTGACTCCTTCATTTCATTTCCACTCCTCTCTTTTCTCGTATCTCATAACTCAGCCTAGTGGCTCCCTTCATTTCCTCTCCATCTCACTTTTCTGCTTTCTCATAACTCAGCTTAGTGACTCCCTTCATTTCATTTCCACTCCCTCTCCCTTTGTTCCTTTCTCATAACTCACCCTAGTGACTCCTTTCAATTCATTTCCATTCCCTCTCACTTTTTCCTTTCTCATAACTCACCCTGGTGACTCCGTTCATTTCATTTCCACTCCCTCTCCCTTTTCTCCTTTCTCATAACTCACCCTAGTGACTCCTTCATTTCATTTCCACTCCCCCTCCCTTTCCTCCTTTCTCATAACTCACCCTAGTGACTCCTTCATTTCATTTCCACTCCCTCTCCCTTTTCTCCTTTCTCATAACTCACCCTGGTGACTCCCTTCATTTCATTTCCACTCCCTCTCCCTTTTCTCCTTTCTCATAACTCACCCTAGTGACTCCATTTCATATCATTCCCACTCCCTTTCCTTCTTTCTCATAACTCACCCTAGTGACTCTCTTCATTTCATTTCCACCCTCTCCCTTTTTCCTTTCTCATAACTCAGCCTAGTTACTCACTTCATTTCATTTCCACTCCCTCTCTCCTTTTCCTTTCTCATAACTCACCCTAGTTACTCCCTTCATTTCATTTCCACTCCCTCTCCCTTTTCTCCTTTCTCATAACTCACCCTAGTGACCCCTTCATTTAATTTCCACTCGCTCTCCCTTTCCTCCTTTCTCATAAATCACCCTAGTGACTCCCTTCATTTCATTTCCACTCATTCTCCCTTTTTCCTTTTTCAAAACTCACCCCAGTGACTCCCTTTCATTTCATTTTCACTCCCTCACATTTTTCCATTCTCATAACTCACCCTAGTGACTCCCTTCTTTTCATTTCCACTCCCTCCCTTTCTCCTTTCTCATAACTCACCCTAGTGACTCCCTTCATTTCATTTCCACTCCCTCCCTTTTTCCTTTCTCATAACTCACCCTAGTGACTCCCTTCATTTCATTTCCACTCCCTCTCCCTTTTTTCCTTTCTCATAACTCACCCTGGTGACTCCTTTCATTTCATTTCACTCCCTCTCCATTTTTCCTTTCTCAAAACTCACCCTAGTGACTCCCATCATTTAATTTCCACTCCCTCTCCCTTTTCTCCTTTTTCATATCTCACGCTAGTGACTCCCTTCATTTCATTTCCACTCCCTCTCCCTTTTGTCCTTTCTCATAACTCACCCTAGTGACTCCATTTCATTTCATTCCCACTCCCTCTCCTTTTCTCCTTTCTCATAACTCACCCTAGTGACTCCCTTCATTTCATTTCCACTCCCTCTCCCTTTTCTCCTTTCTCATAACTCACCCTAGTGACTCCCTTCATTTCATTTCCACTCCCTCTCCCTTTTCCCATTTCTCATAACTCTCCCTAGTGACTCCCTTCATTTCATTCCCACTCCTTCTCCCTTATTCATTTCTCATAACTCACCCTAGTGGCTCCTTTCATTTCATTTCCACTCCCTCTCCATTTTTTATTTCTCATAACTCACCCTAGTGACTCCCTTCATTTCATTTCCACTCCTCTCCCTTTTCTCCTTTCTCATAACTCACCCTGGTGACTCCCTTCATTTCATTTCCACTCCCTCTCCCTTTCCTCCTTTCTCATAACTCACCCTAGTGACTCCCTTCATTTCATTTCCACTCACTCGCCTTTTTTCATTTCTCATAACTCAACCTGGTGACTCCCTTGATTTCATTTCCACTCCCACTCCCTTTCCTCCTTTCTAATAACTCACGCTAGTGACTCCCTTCATTTCATTCCCACTCCCTCTCCTTTTCTCCTTTCTCATAACTCACTCTAGTGACTCACTTAATTTCATTTCCACTCCCTCTCCGTTTTCCCATCTCATAACTCACCCTAGTGACTCCATTCATTTCATTTCCACTCCCTCTCCCTTTTTCCTTTCTCATAACTCACCCTAGTGACTCCCTTCATTTCATTTCCACTCCCTTTCTCCTTTCTCATAACTCACCCTAGTGACTCCCTTCATTTCATTTCCACTCCCTCTCCCTTTCCTCCTTTCTCATAACTCACCCTAGTGACTCTCTTCATTTCATTTCCACTCCCTCTCCCTTTTCTCCTTTCTCATAACTCACCCTAGTGACTCCCTTCATTTTCCACTCCCTCTCCCTTTTCTCCTTTCTCATAACTCACCCTGGTGACTCCCTTCATTTCATTTCCACTCCCTCTCCCTTTTCTCCTTTCTCATAACTCACCCTAGTGACTCCATTTCATTTCATTTCCACTCCTCTCCATTTTTCCTTTCTCATAACTCACCCTAGTGACTCCCTTCATTTTTCCTCCCTCTCCCTTTACTCCTTTCTCATAACTCACCCTAGTGACTCCCTTCATTTCATTTCCACTCCCTCTCCCTTTTTCCTTTCTCATAACTCACCCTAGTGACTCCATTTCATTTCATTCCCACTCTCTCTCCCTTTTCTCCTTTCTCATAACTCACCCTAGTGACTCCCTTCATTTCATTTCCACTCCTCCTCCTTCTTCTCCTTTCTCATAACTCATCATACTGACTCCCTTCATTTCATTTCCCTCCCTTTTTCCTTTCTCATAACTCAGCCTAGTCACTCCCTTCATTTCATTTCCACTCCCTCTCCCTTTTCTCTTTTCTCATAACTCGCCCTGGTGACTTCCTTCATTTCATTTCCCTCCCTCTCCCTTTTCTCCTTTTTCATAACTCACCCTAGTGGCTCCCTTCATTTCCACTCCCTCTCCCTTTCCTCCTTTTGCATAACCCACCCTAGTGACTCCCTTCATTTCCACTCCCTCTCCCTTTTCCCATTTCTCATAACTCACCCTAGTGACTCCCTTCATTTCATTTCCACTCCCTCTCCTTTTCTCCTTTCTCATAACTCATCCTAGTGACTCCCTTCATTTCCAGTCCCTCTCCCTTTTCTCCTTTCTCATGACTCAGCCTAGTCACTCCCTTCATTTCATTTCCACTCCCTCTCCCTTTTCTCCTTTCTCATACCTCACCCTAGTGACTCCATTTAATTTCATTTCCACTCCCTCTCCTGTTTTTCCTTTCTCATAACTCACCCTGGTGACTCCCTTCATTTCATTTCCACTCCCTCTCCCTTTCCTCCTTTCTCATAACTCACCCTAGTGACTCCATTTCATTTCCACTCCCTCTCCCTTTTCTCCTTTCTCATAACTCACCCTAGTGACTCCTTTCCTGTCATTACCACTCCCCTCCCTTTCTGCCTTTCTCATAACTCACCCTGGTGACTCCCTTCATTTCATTTCCACTCCCTCTCCCTTTCCTCCTTTCTCATAACTCACCCTAGTGACTCCATTTCATTTCATTTCCACTCCCGGTCCCTTTCCTCCTTTCTCATAACTCACCCTAGTGACTCCCTTCATTTCATTTCCACTCCCTCTCCCTTTTCTCCTTTCTCATAACTCACCCTGGTGACTCCCTTCATTTCATTTCCACTCCCTCTCCCTTTCCTCCTTTCTCATAACTCACCCTAGTGACTCCATTTCATTTCATTCCCACTCCCTCTCCCTTTTCTCCTTTCTCATAACTCACCCTAGTGACTCCCTTCATTTCATTTCCACTCCCTCTCCCTTTCCTCCTTTCTCATAACTCAGCCTAGTGACTCCCTTCATTTCATTTTCACTCCCTCTCCCTTTTTTCCTTTCTCATAACTCATGCTAGTGACTCCCTTCATTCATTTCCACTCCATCTCCCTTTCTCTTTTCTCATAACTCACCCTAGTGACTCCCTTCATTTCATTTCCACTCCCTCTCCCTTTTCCTTTCTCATAACTCACCATAGTGACTCCTTCATTTCATTTCCACTCCCTCTCCTTCTACTTTCTCATAACTCACCCTGGTGACTCCTTCATTTAATTTCCACTCCCTCTCCCTTTCCTCCTTTCTCATAACTCACCCCAGTGACTCCCTTCATTTCATTCCCACTCCATCTCCCCTTTTTCCTTTCTCATAACTCACCCTAGTGACTACTTCATATCATTTCCTCCCTCTCCCTTTTGCCTTTGTCATAACTCAGTCTAGTAACTCCATTCATTTCATTTCCACTCCCTTTTTTCCTTTCTAATAACTCAGCGTAGTGACTCCCTTCATTTCATTTCCGGTCCTCTCCCTTTTTCCTGTCTCATAACTCACTCTAGTGACTCCCTTCATTTCATTTCCACTCCCTCTCCCTTTTTTTTTCTCATAACTCAGCCTAGTGACTCCCTTTATTTCATTTCCACTCTCTCTCTCCCTTTTCTCCTTTCTCATAAATCATCCTAGTGACTCCCTTAATTTTATTACCAGTCCCTTTCCCTTTTTCCTTTCTCATACCTCACTAAAGTGACTCCCTTCTTTCATTTCCACTCTTTTTTATTTTCTCATAACTCACCCTAGTGACTCCCTTCATTTCAATTCCACTCCCTCTCCTTTTCTCCTTTCTCATAACTCACCCTAGTGACTCCTTCATTTCATTTCCACCCTCTCCTTTTCTCCTTTCTCATAACTCACCCTAGTGACTCCTTCATTTCATTTCCACTCCTCTCCTTTTCTCCTTTCTCATAACTCACCCTAGTGACTCCCTTCATTTCATTTCTCTCCTCTCCCTTTCCTCCTTTCTCATAATTCACCCTGTTGACTCCTTCATTTAATTTCCACTCCCTCTCCCTTTTTCCTTTCTCATAACTCACCCTAGTGACTCCCTTCATTTCATTTCCACTCCTTCTCTCTTTTCTCCTTTCTCATTATGCCTCACCCTGGTGACTCCCTTCATTTCATTTCCACTCCCTCTCCCTTTTCTCCTTTCTCATAACTCACCCTAGTGACTCCCTTCATTTCATTTCCCCTCCCTCTCCCTTTTTCCTTTCTCATAACTCACCCTAGTGACTCCCTTCACTTAATTTCCACTCCCTCTCCCTTTGGTCTTTTGTCATAACTCACCCTAGTGACTCAATTCATTTAATTTCTCCTCCCTCTCCCTTTTCTCCTTTCTCATAACTCACCCTAGTGACTCCCTTCATTTCATTTCCACTCCCTCTCCCTTTTCTCCTTTCTCATAACTCACCCTAGTGACTCCCTTCATTTAATTTCCACTCCCTCTCCTTTTCTCCTTTCTCATAACTCACCCTAGTGACTCCCTTCATTTCATTTCCACTCCCTCTCCCTTTTCTCCTTTCTCATAACTCACCCTGGTGACTCCTTCATTTCATTTCCACTCCCTCTTCCTTTTTTCCTTTTTCATAACTCACCCTAGTGACTCCATTCATTTCATTTCCACTCCCTCTCCCTTTTCTCCTTTCTCATAACTCACCCTAGTGACTCCCTTCTTTTCATTTCCACTCCCTCTCCCTTTTTTTCATTTCTCATTACTCATTCTGGTGACTCCCTTCATTTCATTTCCACTCCCTCTCCCTTTCCTCATTTCTCATAACTCACCCTAGTGACTCCCTTCATTTAATTTCCACTCCCTCTCCATTTTCTCCTTTCTCATAACTCATCCTAGTGACTCCCTTTATTTAATTTCCACTCCCTCTTCCTTTTTCCTTTCTCATAACTCACCCTAGTGACTCCATTTCATTTCATTCCCACTCCCTCTCCATTTTCTCCTTTCTCATAACTCACCCTGGTGGCTCCCTTCATTTCATTTCCACTCCCTCTCCCTTTTCTCCTTTCTCATAACTCACCCTAGTAACTCCCTTCATTTAATTTCCACTCCCTCTCCCTTTTTTACTTTCTCATAACTCACCCTAGTGACTCCCTTAATTTCATTTCCATTCCCTCTCCCTTTTTCCTTTCTCATAACTCAGCCTGTTCACGTTTCACTGTTGTACTCTCTTGCCATTTCTTCCTACCTCTCACCTCATGAAACTGAGTGCATAAGTGCCTGCACTCCAAACTATACTTATGTACTCCAACATACTTATGTTTTAATTTCATTCAATGCTTTGTTACAACACCTTGTTCAAATGTTATTTTTTGGCTTCTATATTACTGTGTTTTTAATAGTTTTGAAAATTGTATTGTACTTAACTTTGTTGATATTAGCTTTGTTTGTCAACATGGTTTTAGACCATCACATAGCACTACAACTGCCCTTCTTTCCTTCACAGACTGTATTAATAATAACCGCAACCTTAACAAACTCTCTTCTGCCCTTTTCATTGACCTGTCTAAAGCATTTGACATGGTAAATCACCAAATTCACATCACAATACTAAAATCCCTGTCACTAGATGCATCCTCTATTAAGTGGTTCCAGTCCTACCTGGATAAAAGACAACAGGCCTTTACTATGTCACAAGTCTCTATCTATTCATCTCCCTGTCAACCTCGGAGTCCCCCAGGGTTCCATCCTTGGACCTCTACTTTTTTCCATATTCATCAACGATCTTCACCTTGCCATCCCCCAAGCTACATGCATACAATATGCAGATTACTCTACACTGATTTGCTCAGCCCCTTCCTCTTCTGAACTACTCCATCTGACCCAACAAGTATTCAATACAGTTGAGCAATGGTTCACACATAGATGCCTTCTCCTAAACCCCAAAAAGACTAAACTCCTGCTCTTCTCTCCTACCAAGAAATCCTTTCCACTGGATTTCTCAATAAACTCTATTAATAATACCATTATATCTCCAGACCCATCCACAAAACTATTAGGAGTCACCATTGACAATAATCTGAACTTTGACATCCATATTAACAATACTATAAAAACAGTCAATAAAAAGCTAGGCTCTCTCTACAGGATAAAATCCTTTCTCCTACCTTCAGCTCGAACCACAATAGCACACACTCATCTAATCTCTTCTCTACTTTATGCGTCATCCATTTTTACTAACCTTTCAAAAAATAATCTCAACAAATTGGAAATGTCCTACAACAATATAGCTAGATTTGCAACTGGTAATCCTTTTAGAACCCATCACTGCCTTAATTTAAAACAGCTAGGTTGGCTTGAACTT